>NW_026968349.1:0-102087 GCF_028390025.1 Pseudophryne corroboree
AGACCCGTACCACGGGATAAGAAGGAATTCAAATGTATACTTCGCAATACCTCAAAGCTTGATTTAAAACACGTACGGCACGATGATACATGACCCCCCAAACATGGATTCATACACACATGCTTCTGCTATCTCACTAGGTCATACCCTTTTCCTACCTTCTCCTCTCCTCCCCTACCCAACCATGTAAATGTATTAACCCCTGACATATATTTTTCTCTTTTTGAAATGTTTTAGGAAGTGGCAGTTATTGTTGACTGCCAAAGGGTGGACTGTCAAAGTCAGAAAAATATCACGATGCACACTGCCATATTTGCACCTCATATGTGTCCCTGCTGCGCATGCGTGCGCTCTACCGTGCGTGCGCATACTCGCTGTTGCGGGCACCCGCAGGCGCACGGTATGCACATTTACGGTAGAGATTGTGTGCGTCTAGCGGGCGACTCTTTCGTTACATATTTTCACCATATAATGCATTTTGTAGATTATGGTCCCTTTGATAGATTCTGAAAGTTTAGTTAATGTAGTATGTTCCTGGACAGAGAGATCCCTCATTGTTTGATACGAAGGGTCAGACAGGAGTAATACAGTGGTGTTTAGTATCCATCGGAAGAGTATTTAATTAGCAATATTCCGGTGTTGGTTTGAAGCGGATCAATCGCTCGTGCGAATAGTTATGGACATAAGAAGTTTATGAACATTTACTGTATTTGCACTTACTTATCCATGCGGCGGGAAACCCAGTTTCCCTCCCACCTGAGCTGTTGGAAATAGTCACAGCCCACCTGTATGAATCAACCTATGACCTTTTGTTATAATGCGAAGACAAATTCCTGTGTCCAATGAACAATGAGATTGTAGGGACCATTGAATTGTATTGTGTGTGGGGCATAAATAGACAGGCCGATCACATCCAGCACTCACTCTTCATCGGTTATCATTGCTGAAAATCGGGAGCTGGATGTCCAAAGGCGCATGCGATCGTTTCCTTTGTGCGTAAGTTTTCTCCGTAATCATATTGTCTTTTCTTGTTATTATGGGCCATATCTTTCTCTCTCTCTCTTCTCTTTCTCTCATTTTCTCTTAAACGTACTTGTATTGTATTTACTGTGTAGTTACCTGGTTAGTTAGTCTATGTTATATTGTAGTGTATGACTTGTATTGTATTAATTCTTTTGCAAGTATAACATTCATAATATATATATTAGGCGTTGGACCCTAAGCACGGTATTTGTGTATTTCTTATAGTGTTAAGTATTCTCAGAGCGTCGGTGACGCTCGAACAGCTTTTGAGTTAATAAGGTTATACAGTGTTGCATTTACACCCTATCTCTACACTAAGGTTTTACAGCAAATTACATTGTTTGTGGTTTAGACATAAAGGTTTAACATTGTGAGCGTCGGCGCCGCTCGTGATCTCCTCGTGGTCTCGAGCGTCCGCTACGCTGATAGCGTAGCATTACGGTAGTCGCTCACCTATAAGTGTGCCCGATACCAACAGCGTATTCTCGTGAGCGTCTGTATCGCTCGAGCAGCCCGCTCCCGATACAGCGTCCGTTACGCTATAGCGAACCATTACGTTAGTCAGCAGCCAATAGCATGCCTGCCTGTGATCTCTTGGCCGTGAGCGAACGTGACGCTTGAGCGTCTCGACCACGGCTAAGCGATTGTTACGCAACGAGCGTACCCTTACGGTACTCCATACGCAAATAGCGTACTGTGTTCTTAGACCTCACAAAGGGTTTTAAATAAGATAAATATTTAGCTTTATCAAAGCGCACTGTCAGCAGTGTTCATTCCGGGAGTGGACAACTGGGATGCAGACTTCCTCAGCAGACACGACCTACATCCAGGAGAGTGGGGACTCCATCAGGAAGTCTTCGCACAGATTGCAAGTCGGTGGGGACTGTTCCAGATAGACATGATGGCGTCCCGCCTCAACAAAAAGCTACAGAGGTATTGCAACAGGTCAAGAGACCCTCGGGCAGTAGCTGTAGACGCCCTAGTGACACCGTGGGTGTTCCGGTCGGTCTATGTATTTCCTCCTTTACCTCTCATACCCAAGGTGTTGATAATAGTAAGAAAAAGAGGAGTAAGAACAATTCTCATTGTTCCAGATTGGCCGCGAAGGACCTGGTATCCAGATCTGCAGGAAATGCTCACAGAAGATCCGTGGCCACTTCCTCTAAGACAGGACCTGTTGCAACAGGGGCCCTGTCTGTTCCAAGACTTACCGCGGCTGCGTTTGACGGCATGGCGGTTGAACGCCGGATCCTAGCGGAAAAGGGTATTCCAGATGAGGTCATTCCTACGCTAATAAAGGCTAGGAAGGACGTGACATCTAAACATTATCACTGTATATGGCGAAAATATGTTTCTTTGTGTGAGGCCAGGAATGCTCATACGTAAGAATTCCACCTGGGCCACTTCCTTCACTTCCTACAAACTGGAGTGAATTTGGGCCTAAAATTAGGCTCTATTAGGGTTCAGATTTTGGCCTTATCCATTTTCTTTCAAAAGGAATTGGCCTCTCTTCCTGAAGTAAGTACAAACTTTTGTGAAGGGAGTACTGCATATTCAGCCTCCTTTTGTACCTCTGGTGGTCCCTTGGGACCTTAACGTGGTGTTAAGGTTATGGTTTGAACCACTTAAAATGGTGGAGTTTAAATATCTCACTTGGAAGGTGGTCATGTTATTAGCCTTGGCTTCCGCTAGGCGAGTGTCGGAATTAGCAGCTTTATCACATAAAATCCCCTATCTGGTTTTCCATATGGATAGAGCGGAATTGCAGACCCGTCCTCAATTCCTGCTAAAAGTGGACTCATCCTTTCATATGAACCAACCTATTGTGGTGCCTGTGGCTACGCGTGACTTGGAGGATTCCGAGTCCCTTGATGTGGTCAGGGCTTTGAAAATTTACGTGGCCAGAACGGCTAGAGTCAGAAAAACAGAAGCACTGTTTGTCCTGTATGCAGCCAACAAGATTGGCACCCCTGCTTCAAATCAGACTATTGCTCTCTGGATCTGTAACACGATTCAGCAGGCGCATTCTATGGCGGGATTGCCGTTGCCTAATTCAGTCAAGGCCCATTCCACTAGGAAGGTGGGCTCTTCTTGGGCAGCTGCCCGGGGGTCTCGGCACTACAGCTGTGCCGAGCTGCTACTTGGTCGGGTTCAAACACCTTTGCAAAGTTCTATAAGTTTGATACCCTGGCTGAGGAGGACCTCCTGTTTGCTCAATCGGTGCTGCAGAGTCATCCGCAGGAGCCCGTTTGGGAGCTTTGGTATAATCCCCATGGTCCTTACGGAGTCCCCAGCATCTTTTAGGACGTAAGAGAAAATAAGATTTTAAACCTACCGGTAAATCTTTTTCTCGTAGTCCGTAGAGGATGCTGGGTGCCCGTCCCAAGTGCGGACTACTTCTGCAAGACTTGTATATAGTTATTGCTTACATAAGGGTTATATGTTAGTTTTCATCGGTCTTGGACTGATGCTATGTTGTTTTCATACTGTTAACTGGGTAGTATATCACAAGTTATACGGTGTGATTGGTGTGGCTGGTATGAATCTTGACCTTGGATTAACAAAAATCCTTTCCTCGTACTGTCCGTCTCCTCTGGGCACAGTTTCTCTAACTGAGGTATGGAGGAGGGGCATAGAGGGAGGAGCCAGTGCACACCCAGATCTAAAGTCTTTCTTAAAGTGCCCATGTCTGCTGCGGAGCCCGTCTATCCCCCATGGTCCTTACGGAGTCCCCATCATCCTCTACGGACTACGAGAAAAAAAATTTACCGGTAGGTTTAAAATGTTATTTTTTTCTCTGCAACCCACTGCTAAATTGTGCTTCCTAGCTGTTTTTTATAAAATCACTTAATAAAATCTGGGAGAACAATCTTCATGACAATAGTATCTCCTATGCAAAATAAGTATGATTTGGGATAGGGCTGGGGAGGGCCGCTGCTCAGGCACATCTCTGTCAAGTAAAGGAGATTCAACTGAGGCAGCACAAGGGAACTCTCATCTGGGGACAACAACTGCAGGGAGAACACATATTTTCAGATGAACATGGGGTGGCAGAAGGCTGCCTAATACTGAAGCACCCCCAAACAACAAACCAAATGCAACAACTAGTGCAAGCATTCCTGGGGGATGGCCTGCAGCAGATGGATTTGAATATGGTGATGTCATCCAAGCAGTGGGTCAAAGTTGGCTTCAACCCTCGTCTGCATATGAAAAGAGAAAAGGAGCGTGCAGGGCATGGAAGCCTTTTGTGGTGCTTGGATGACCCCTAGTTCGCATTAAGCACCCCCACCCTCCTTCGGTGTGGGGCTCATGTTGGCCATTCCCCAGCCCCTGAAGCATTCAAGCTGATTTCTTGCAGCAGCTGGGCACTGTAACAGCTCCAGAGCTGCTCTGTAAAGCAAGTAAAAGGGTGTGGGCCCTGCAGCACTACCCGTAGTTTGCATTGTGCATTGGGAGGCACAAAGTAAGCAGACGGGAGGAGAAGTCAGGATAGTGCACAAGGGTATAGAAGGGAGGGGCTCAAGAAAAAAGAAGTGGAACCAGACAGCAAACTAGGCTGGAGAGAGACCTGAGACAAAGAGATCTGAATTACATGAGAGCCGACCAGGGAAAACTCAAATTATGCAGTCAAGTTTCCCACATTTGGGGAAATCGCAGGGGCAGCACACCCAGAGTGCAATGGGTGAGCCTTGCCCTGGGAGAAGCAACTTCATGATCATAGTATCTCACCTGGCAGGTAAGTAGGAGTTGGGCTAGAGCTGGGGAGGGTCGCTGCTCGGGCACCCCCCTGTCAAGTGAAGGAGATCCAACTGAGGCAGCACAAGGGAACTCTCGAAAGAAGAACAAGGCTAGAGGAAGATCTGAGACAAAGAAATCTGACTTTTACCAGAGCTGACCAGAGGAAAGCACAAACACAGTCCCCCACTACCACAAATAATGCAGTCGAGTTTCCCACATTTGGGGAAATCACAGGGGTCAGCATACCCAGAATGCAATGAATGAACCTAACCCTGGGAGAACAATCTTCATGACCATGGTATCTCCTATGCAAAATAAGTATGATTTGGGATAGGGCTGGGGAGGGCCGTTGCTCAGGCACATCTCTGTCAAGTAAGTTGCATTTGATTTGTTGTTTGGGGGTGCTTCAGTATTAGGCAGCCTTCTGCCCTACCATGTTCATCTGAAAATATGTGTTCTCCCTGCAGTTGTTGTCCCCAGATGAGAGTTCCCTTGTGCTGCCTCAGTTGAATCTCCTTTTGGAGAAGACCTCAATAAGATTGTAGCTGATCTGGCTACTGCTAAAACAGCTTGCCTACCTAGTATGACTCCTACCACGCAGAAGGCTAAAAGTACTTTTCTTGGCCCTTTCATCCTCCAGGTAAAGCGTACCCAAGGTCAGGCATACCCAAAGCAAGCTCATGTTTCCAGACCTGCCAAGCCCAGACTGAAGCAATCCTGGGCTGCCCATCAGCCTGCTTCCAAAACGGACAAGCCTGCCGCATGACGGTGCAGGCCTCCCTCTGGGGGATCCCAGGGTGGGGGGCCCGACTTCAAGGTTTGGCAAAGAAAGGTATAATTCTAAGCTTGAGAATTCTGTTTGGAGCTCACCTTGTACTTTGTGAAGAAATAATCAGCATTGTGGCTGAGCAGATACATGTAGTGTGTGGCTGCAAACTGCATGGATCTGCTGCGTTGTAATGCTGATTCTTTTTTTTTGCAAAGTACCAATAGCTTCATATAATGTTCACAATTTTTATGCAGGATCAAATAGCTCAATAGGTAGGGTGTTTGATTAGAATTCAACAGGTTATAGGTTTGAATCCTGGGTATGGTAGTTTGAGATGTGTTATTTAATAAAGTATGTTGTTCTGACTGCCGGCATCCTATCACCTGGGATATCATACTAAATAAATGGAGTTGATAAAAATTATTATTTTTTTTTTAACTAGGGACAATTTCCAGATACTTCTCTTTATAACTGAGATTGCCCCCTGGAACTTCACATCAGTTGACAACTATGCATGAGTGGGCAGTGCTTGCCCTGGATCTGTCCACCCATTTATGTGCCGCCATAAAATAAAGCATGACTAACAGTTATCCTGGGCGTACACTACACAATTATCTGTCAGGCTATCTATCCAGTCTGGATGGATGGAATGAAAATCTGGTAATGTATAGGAGCAAATGTCAATTAACCATTTGCTCCCAAACACTAGAAAAGTGGTCAAAAATGGTCATTACACAAATTGGTTAAACCCAAAATTTAACCAATTTGTTTAGGGGACCATTTTTGTCAATTTTTTAGTGTTTGAGAGTAAATCGTTGATGGTCATTTGCTCACATAGATAACCGGATTTCTATTCCAACCAGCCAGTGTTGGAGAGATGGTCTGCCAGATTACATAATGCATACCAGAGCCATAACTAGACTTTTTGGTGCCCTGTGACAGAGAATTATATGCCCTCCCCCCCATTTTTGCAATATGGACAAAAGGCGCATGCCTTGTGGGGAAGGGGCATAACAAGATTGGTCTCAGAGAAAGCACATGAGATATGAAGATATATCTAGTATACTTGACACTCAATGGTTTGTGGTATTGCAGGGGTGCCCTCCTTAAATGCATATACAGTCACACATGGCATGTTTGTGTAAATGGCATATCAGCAGTCAGCACTAACTGGTGACATGCCATTTGTACAAGTAAGCCATGTGTGACTAATATATAAACATACTTTATTAAATAACACCTCAAACTATCATACCCAGGATTCAAACCTATAACCTGTTAAATTCTAATCAAACACCCTACCCATTGAGCTACTTGATCCTGCATCTATTCTAACCTCCAAAAACAGATTCAGTTGCATTTTCCAGCGTGTTTTGTTTGCGCCTTTGCAAATGTCTTACATCGACAAACTTATTTAGTACTATTTTGCAAATAGGGTTACATTGTCGCAACATTGTGTTCCCTAATTGCTTGATTTTTTAAATGCAAAAATTGATAAAGACACCTGATAATTGCTCTGTGGAGTCTTCTTTTGTGTCTACTTCTTATCTACATTTAATTCCCTACCTATAATCAAGGCATTTTTAAATGCTGGGTGCTGCCAGGACGTGAGGCCTACCTAGTCTTTAGATCTGAATTTGAATGTACTTGTGAACTAACTTAATTTCCTACTTCTAAACTCATTCCTAAATTCACTACTTACATTAATCCTGTAGTTGGGCATTTTGAGCCTTCAATTGTGGGCATTGTTTTGTGTCCAGACCAGCAGCTGGTGGTGTGCATTTGCTGGAAAGGCATCGAAGACCTCCGATATGCTGCATCTCCTGATGTGTGTCTGCCTCAAGTGGCTGTCAGCAAATGCATGCTAGACACCCCATTCCAAGCTGATTGTGACATCACGGAACATGCATCATAGAACAGGCATGCTAGAACATGGGTCTTCAACCTGCGACCCTCCAGCTGCTGTGGAACTACATATCCCAGCATGCCCTGCCTCAGTTTTAGCATACCTTAATAGCAAAACTGTGGCAGGGCATGCTGGGATGTGTAGTTTCACAGCAGCTGGAGGGCCACAGGATGAAGACCCATGTGCTAGAACCAAACCGCAGGTACATTGAATGCTAGCAAGCTGAATGTTTAAATCCTTTTTGTTCCGCAGCATTCCAATGCGGAAGATTCCATGGAACCAGAGATTATTCCATTGAGAAGGACATGCTGCCTGGATGACTGCACTGTGCAAATTAAATCACGGAGCCAGTTGGCTTGTGGGTGGCTCTGGTGACTGGGTGGTTGGGTGGGCGGTGTGTCGGAGGTGGAGCACATGCAAATGAATGTGTATCATCCAGCTAGTGAGAGAGAAAACTCATGCAGGAGTGTGCCTGCTTGTCAGTGAGTTATGCACCTTGCCAGACGTCAAATCTACATGGAGCAACTGGAGGGGACAAGAGCAGGTTTGGAAAATATACACAGAAGAGCATATATGCTGGCGCATTCTCCATGATTGTGTCAGCTTATGTTTTGGTGCACTGCACTTTCCTCCACTAAGTTTTAGCCATTTTGTTTAAACGCAAGTGTAGTTGCTTCTCGCTTTTTTGGCTGTGATATTGTATTGTGGTTGAAGAGTCTGCTGGAGGGATTGTTTCTTCATTGGCGAGAGACTGAAGATATTCCAGGATGGAAGGCTTGGGAACACTATCCGTTTTTCAGTTGTGGAAGAGTTGAAAGACCGGATTGGACTACATTCTATAGTAAAGGGTATCTTTGTATTTATTAATCCTCCCTTTATATGTGTCTGTCTTTCAATAAAGCTTTGGGCTTGTGATTCCGTCACCCTCTTACACTCCACACCCATAGCCTTATTAACTATTGTATTGTTTAAATGTATAGTGCAGTTCATGATTTATAGTGTAGGCTGACCTGTACTGTAGTTCTTGAACTGTACTATACCGACAGCATTTGTATTGTGTTTTGGCTGTGCTGCAACACAGTACTTATGTGTGTAATGTTTATGTATGTTTTTTTGCTTCTTTATGTCAATAAAGACTGCTTTTTCAATCCAATATCTGAAAACAATCAATGTTTATCTTTGATGGCAATAGAAGTGGTATGATATTTGCTGCTTTTGAAAGGCAATATCTGATATGTCCCCTATCTGGGAACCATATATTAAATGGCTTTTCAGAAAAGGGAGATGGGAGAAGAGCTTTCAGTACTTGTAGGACCGATGCACATTTCCTATTCTAGCCTCCAAAAACAGATTCAGTTGCATTTTCCAGCGTGTTTTGGATGCGCCTTTGCAAATGTCTTACATCGACAAACTTATTTAGTACTATTTTGCAAATAGGGTTACATTGTTGCAACATTGTGTTCCCTAATTGCTTGATTTTTTAAATGCAACAATTGATAAAAACACCTGATAACTGCTCTGCGGAGTCTTATTTTGTGTCTACTTCTTATCTACATTTAATTCCGTACCTCTAATCAAGGCATTTTTAAATGCTGGCGGCTGCCAGGACGTGAGGCCTATCTAGACTTTAGATCTGAATTTGAATGTACTTGTGAACTAACTTAATTTCCTACTTCTAAATTCATTCCTAAATTCACTACTTACATGAATCCTGTAGTTGGGCATTTTGGGACTTCGATTGTGGGCATTGTTTTGTGTCCAGACCAGCAGCAGGTGGTGTGCATTTGCTGGAAAGGCATCGAAGACCTCCGATATGCTGCATCTCCTGATGTGTGTCTCCCTCAAGTGGCTGTCAGCAAATGCCTGCTAGACACCCCATTCCAAGCTGATTGTGACATCACGGAACATGCATCATAGAACAGGCATGCTAAAACATGGGTCTTCAACCTGCGACCCTCCAGCTGCTGTGGAACTACACATCCCAGCATGCCCTGCCTCAGTTTTAGCATACCTTATAGCAAAACTGTGGCAGGGCGTGCTGGGATGTGTAGTTTCACAGCAGCTGGAGGGCCACAGGATGAAGACCCATGTGCTAGAGCCAAGCCGCAGGTACATTGAATGCTAGCAAGCTGAATATTTAAATCCTTTTTGTTCCGCAGCATTCCAATGCGGAAGATTCCATGGAACCAGAGATCCTTCCATTGAGAAGGACATGCTGCCTGGATGACTACACTGTGCAAATTAAATCACGGAGCCAGTTGGTTTGTGGGTGGCTCTGGTGACTGGGTGGTTGGGTGGGTGGTGTGTCGGAGGTGGAGCACATGCAAATGATTGTGTATCATCCAGCTAGTGAGAGTGAAAACTCATGCAGGAGTGTGCCTGCTTGTCAGTGGGTTATGCACCTTGCCAGACGTTAAATCTACATAGAGCAGCTGGAGGGGACAAGAGCATGTTTGCAAAATATAGATAGAAGAGCATATATGCTGGCGCATTCTCCATGATTGTGTCAGCTTATGTTTTGGTGCACTGCACTTTCCTCCACTAAGTTTTAGCCATTTTTGTTAAGCTCAAGTGTAGTTGCTTCTCGGCCTTTTGGCTGTGATCTTGTATTGTGGTTGAAGGGTCTGCTGGAGGGAGGGATTGCTTTCTTCATTGGCGAAAGACCAAAGATATTCCAGGATGGAAGGCTTGGGAACACTATCTGTTTTTCAGTTGTGGAAGAGCACAGAGGTCGGATTGGACTACATTCTATAGTAAAGGATGTCTTTCTATTTATTAAACCTCCCCTTATATGTGTCAGTCTTTCAATAAAGCTTCGGGCTTGTGATTCCCTCACCCTCTTACACTCCACACCCATAGCCTTATTAACTGTTGTATTATTGTACAGTTTAAATGTATAGTGCAGTTCATGATTTATAGTGTAGGCTGGCCTGTGCTGTAGTTCTTGAACTGTACTATACCATCAGCATTTCTATTGTGTTTTGGCTGTGCCGCAACGCGGTACTTATGTGTGTAATGTTTATGTATGTTTTTTTGCTTCTTTATGTGCATCGGTCCTACAAGTAATGAAAGCTCTTCTCCCATCTCCCTTTTCTGAAAAGCCATTTAATATATGGTTCCCAGATAGGGGACATATCAGATATTGGATTTCAAAAGCATCAAATATCATACCACTTTTATTGCCATCAAAGATAAACATTGATTGTTTTCAGATATTGGCTTGAAAAAGCAGTCTTTATTGACATTAAAAAAAAACATACATAAACATTGCACACATAAATACAGTGTTGCAGCACAGCCAAAACACAATACAAATGCTGACGGTATAGTACAGTTCAAGAACTACAGCACAGGCCAGTCTACACTATAAATCATGAACTGCACTATACATTTAAAGTATACAATAATACAACAGTTAATAAGGCTATGGGTGTGGAGTGTAAGAGGGTGAGGGATTCACAAAACCGAAGCTTTATTGTAACACAGACACATATAAGGGGAGGGTCAATAAATAGAAAGATATCCTTTACTATAGAATGTAGTCCAATCCGACCTCTGTGCTCTTCCACAACTGAAAAACAGATAGTGTTCCCAAGCCTTCCATCCTGGAATATCTTTGGTCTTTCGCCAATGAAGAAAACAATCCCTCCCTCCAGCAGACCCTTCAACCACGATACAAGATCACAGCCAAAAGGCCGAGAAGCAACTACACTTGAGCTTAACAAAAATGGCTAAAACTTAGTGGAGGAAAGTGCAGTGCACCAAAACATAAGCTGACACAATCATGGAGAATGCGCCAGCATATATGCTCTTCTATCTATATTTTGCAAACCTGCTCTTGTCCCCTCCAGCTGCTCTATGTAGATTTAACGTCTGGCAAGGTGCATAACCCACTGACAAGCAGGAACACTCCTGCATGAGTTTTCTCTCTCACTAGCTGGATGATACACAATCATTTGCATGCGCTCCACTTCCGACACACCACCCACCCAACCACCCAGTCACCAGAGCCACCCACAAGCCAACTGGCTCCGTGATTTAATTTGCACAGTGTAGTCATCCAGGCAGCATGTCCTTCTCAATGGAAGGATCTCTGGTTCCATGGAATCTTCCGCATTGGAATGCTGCGGAACAAAAAGGATTTAAATATTCAGCTTGCTAGCAATCAATGTACCTGCGGCTTGGCTCTAGCACATGGGTCTTCATCCTGTGGCCCTCCAGCTGCTGTGAAACTACACATCCCAGCATGCCCTGCCACAGTTTTGCTATTAAGGTATGCTAAAACTGAGGCAGGGCATGCTGGGATGTGTAGTTCCACAGCAGCTGGAGGGTCGCAGGTTGAAGACCCATGTTTTAGCATGCCTGTTCTATGATGCATGTTCCATGATGTCACAATCAGCTTGGAATGGGGTGTCTAGCAGGCATTTGCTGACAGCCACTTGAGGGAGACACACATCAGGAGATGCAGCATATCGGAGGTCTTCGATGCCTTTCCAGCAAATGCACACCACCTGCTGCTGGTCTGGACACAAAACAATGCCCACAATCGAAGTCCCAAAATGCCCAACTACAGGATTCATGTAAGTAGTGAATTTAGGAATGAATTTAGAAGTAGGAAATTAAGTTAGTTCACAAGTACATTCAAATTCAGATCTAAAGACTAAACACAAAACACAAAATAAGACTCCACAGAGCAATTATCAGGTGTCTTTATCAATTGTTGCATTTAAAAAATCAAGCAATTAGGGAACACAATGTTGCGACAATGTAACCCTATTTGCAAAATAGTACTAAATAAGTTTGTCGATGTAAGACATTTGCAAAGGCGCAAACAAAACACGCTGGAAAATGCAACTGAATCTGTTTTTGGAGGTTAGAAAAGATGCAGGATCAAGTAGCTCCATGGGTAGGGTGTTTGATTAGAATTCAACAGGTTATAGGTTTGAATCCTGGGTATGATAGTTTGAGGTGTTATTTAATAAAGTATGTTTATATATTAGTCACACATGGCTTACTTGTACAAATGGCATGTCACCAGTTAGTGCTGACTGCTGATATGCCATTTGCACTAAAACAAATTAAAATGGTAAAAGTTATTGTACTTTAAGTAAAAATAAAAGCTAAAATATCAATCCCAGTTTTGGATTACTTTAATGAACAAAAAAAAAATGCATATAGCAAAGGATAGTTTCAATCTGCCTACCTCTGGGTTATGGACCCAGCATGCTTCCATTACAGTACTCTGCTGCACATGTAAGTGCAAGAGATCCTGAAGCACTCACTCATCATGGGAAAGTACCAATGTGTTTCTTCATTGGTTGATGGAAGAAACATCTTACAAAAACTCTCCACATTATTGACTTTTTAAAATGTTTCTAGGAATCGTTCTAGATGAATGCTTATTAGCCTTTGTCAGTATGGACTTTTACAAAGTGTTGCTGTGGCGCAATCAGTTACTGTGTAAGGCTATTAACCAAAAGGTTGGTGGTTCAATCCCACCCAGGGACGTAATTGACCTTGTTATCAGATTTTGGTGATCTTTATGTAGACAAGTGAAAATTTCAAACCCCCTCTTATGGTGTAGGGTACCTGGCCTTCTCTGATGTAATCAGAGTTAGATTTGATTCAGTGATTTTATAAAAACAGCTAGGAAGCACAATTTAGCAGTGGGTTGCAGAGAAAAAGAAATATGCTGGCAAAAAAATCCAATTGAGTGATTAAACAGCTTTTCATTTTCTGGCTTTATTTTTATGCTAACAAATTTGTTCTCTGAAAAGTGTCCACAAAGCCAAGTTTCTGATTAACACATTTGTAGGGATGGTTTTTAACCTATTACTAAATTAAACTTGCTTCATTGGAAAGGCAGCAAGATGCATCCTCATTTCAATATCTACTGAAATAATACAGGTTGACACCAGGAAACATTAACGCCACTGCATCCTTTGTGCTTTCTCATGTGGAAGTCTGTTTAATGTGAAAACAAGGTGATATCTAATTAGCACACAGGTAAGGAATTAAGAAAATCTTTATTTAAGGGTGAAGATGTTTCTCACAAAATCGTTGCCCCAATGCATCATTGAAATTCAAGCTGGAAAGATGATTTTAATATATCACTTGTACATTTTGTATTGCTCTTCTGGTGACAATGTAGTTTGTTTTTGTCAATTACCATTTTAATAATCGGGTAAAGAAAATTAAGTGGATTTTTGAAAGAAAACAATACTGTCAATATACTATTAAAACAAATGAAAATGGTAAAAGTTATTGTACTTTAAGTAAAAATAAAAGAGCAAAAATATAAATCCCAGTTTTGGATTACTTTAATTAACAAAAAAAAAACGCATATAGCAGAGGATAGTTTCAATCTGCCTACCTCTGGGCTATGGACCCAGCATGCTTCCATTACAGTACTCTGCTGCACATGTAATTGCAAGAGATCCTGAAGCACTCACTCATCATGGGAAAGTACCAATGTGTTTCTTCATTGGTTGATGGAAGAAACATCTTACAAAAACTCTCCAGATTATTGACTATTTAAAGTTTTTCTAGGAAACGTTCTAGATGAATGCTTATTAGCCTTTGTCAGTATGTACTTTTGCAAAGTGTCGCTGTGGCGCAATCAGTTAGTGTGTACAGCTATTAACCAAAAGGTTGGTGGTTCAATCCCACCCAGGGATGTAATTGACCTTGTTATCAGATTTTGGTGATCTTTAAGTAGACAAGTCAAAATTTCAAAAACCCCTGTTATGGTGTAGGGTACCTGGCCTTCTCTGATGTAATCAGAGTTAGATTTGATTCAGTGATTTTATAAAAACAGCTAGGAAGCACAATTTAGCAGTGGTTTGCAGAGAAAAAGAAATATGCTGGCAAAAAAATCAAATTGAGTGATTAAACAGCTCTTCATTTTCTGGCTTTATTTTTATGCTAACAAATTTGTTCTCTGAAAAGTGTCCACAAAGCCAAGTATCTGATTAACATCTTTGTAGGGATGGTTTTTCACCTATTACTAAATTAAACTTGCTTCATTGGAAAGGCAGCAAGATGCATCCTCATTTCAATATCTACTGAAATAATACAGGTTGACACCAGGAAACATTAACGCCACTGCATCCTTGCTGCTTTCTCATGTGGAAGTCTGTTTAATGTGAAAACAAGGTGATATCTAATTAGCACACAGGTAAGGAATTAAGAAAATCTTTATTTAAGGGTGAAGATGTTTCTCACAAAATCGTTGCCCCAATGCATCATTGAAATTCAAGCTGGAAAGATGATTTTAATATATCACTTGTACATTTTGTATTGCTCTTCTGGTGACAATGTAGTTTGTTTTTGTCAATTACCATTTTAAAAATAGGGTAAAGAAAATTAAGTGGATTTTTGAAAGAAAACAATACTGTCAATATACTATTAAAACAAATTAAAATGGTAAAAGTTATTGTACTTTAAGTAAAAATAAAAGAGCAAAAATATCAATCCCAGTTTTGGATTACTTTAATTAACAAAAAAAAATGCATATAGCAGAGGATAGTTTCAATCTGCCTACCTCTGGGTTAAGGGGCCCAGCATGCTTCCATTGCAGTACTCTGCTGCACATGTAAGTGCAAGAGATCCTGAAGCACTCACTCATCATGGGAAAGTACCAATGCGTTTCTTCATTGGTTGATGGAAGAAACATCTTACAAAAACTCTCCAGATTATTGACTTTTTAAAGTTTTTCTAGGAAACGTTCTAGATGAATGCTTATTAACCTTTGTCAGTATGTACTTTTGCAAAGTGTCTCTGTGGCGCAATCGGTTAGTGTGTTTGGTTATTAATCAAAGGGTTGGTGGTTCAATCCCACCCAGGCATGTAATTGACCTTGTTATCAGATTTTGGTGATCTTTAAGTAGACTAGTCAAAATTTCAAACCCCCTCTTATGGTGTAGGGTACCTGGCCTTCTCTGATGTAATCAGAGTTAGATTTGATTAAGTGATTTTATAAAAAAACAGCTAGGAAGCACAATTTAGCAGTGGGTTGCAGAGAAAAAGAAATATGCTGGCAGAAAAATCCAATTGAGTGATTAAACTGCTCTTCATTTTCTGGCTTTATTTTTATGCTAACTAATTTGTTCTCTGAAAAGTGTCCACAAAGCCAAGTGTCTGATTAACATCTTTGTAGGGATGGTTTTTCACCTATTACTAAATTAAACTTGCTTCATTGGAAAGGCAGCAAGATGCATCCTCATTTCAATATCTACGGAAATAATACAGGTTGACACCAGGAAACATTAACGCCACTGCATCTTTGCTGTTTTCTCATGTGGAAGTCTGTTTAATGTGAAAACAAGGTGATATCTAATTAGCACACAGGTAAGGAATTAAGAAAATCTTTATTTAAGGGTGAAGATGTTTCTCACAAAATCGTTGCCCCAATGCATCATTGAAATTCAAGCTGGAAAGATGATTTTAATATATCACTTGTACATTTTGTATTGCTCTTCTGGTGACAATGTAGTTTGTTTTTGTCAATTACCATTTTAATAATCGGGTAAAGAAAATTAATTGGATTTTTGAAAGAAAACAATACTGTCAATATACTATTAAAACAAATTAAAATGGTAAAAGTTATTGTACTTTAAGTAAAAATAAAAGAGCACAAATATCAATCCCAGTTTTGGATTACTTTAATTAACAAAAAAAATGCATATAGCAGAGGATAGTTTCAATCTGCCTACCTCTGGGTTATGGACCCAGCATGCTTCCATTACAGTACTCTGCTGCACATGTAAGTGCAAGAGATCCTGAAGCACTCACTCATCATGGGAAAGTACCAATGTGTTTCTTCATTGGTTGATGGAAGAAACATCTTACAAAAACTCTCCAGATTATTGACTATTTAAAGTTTTTATAGGAAACGTTCTAGATGAATGCTTATTAGCCTTTGTCAGTAAGTACTTTTGCAAAGTGTCGCTGTGGCTCAATCAGTTAGTGTGTATGGCTATTAACCAAAAGGTTGGTGGTTCAACCCCACCCAGGGACATAATTGACCTTGTTATCAGATTTTGTTGATCTTTAAGTAGACAAGTCAAAATTTCGAAAACCCCTGTTATGGTGTAGGGTACCTGGCCTTCTCTGATGTAATCAGAGTTAGATTTGATTCAGTGATTTTATAAAAACAGCTAGGAAGCACAATTTAGCAGTGGGTTGCAGAGAAAAAGAAATATGCTGGCAAAAAAATCCAATTGAGTGATTAAACAGCTCTTCATTTTCTGGCTTTATTTTTATGCTAACAAATTTGTTCTCTGAAAAGTGTCCACAAAGCCAAGTATCTGATTAACATCTTTGTAGGGATGGTTTTTCACCTATTACTAAATTAAACTTGCTTCATTGGAAAGGCAGCAAGATGCATCCTCATTTCAATATCTACTGAAATAATACAGGTTGACACCAGGAAACATTAACGCCACTGCATCCTTGCTGCTTTCTCATGTGGAAGTCTGTTTAATGTGAAAACAAGGTGATATCTAATTAGCACACAGGTAAGGAATTAAGAAAATCTTTATTTAAGGGTGAAGATTTTTCTCACAAAATCGTTGCCCCAATGCATCATTGAAATTCAAGCTGGAAAGATGATTTTAATATATCACTTGTACATTTTGTATTGCTCTTCTGGTGACAATGTAGTTTGCTTTTGTCAATTACCATTTTAATAATCGGGTAAAGAAAATTAATTGGATTTTTGAAAGAAAACAATACTGTCAATATACTATTAAAACAAATTAAAATGGTAAAAGTTATTGTACTTTAAGTAAAAATAAAAGAGCAAAAATATCAATCCCAGTTTTGGATTACTTTAATTAACAAAAAAAATGCATATAGCAGAGGATAGTTTCAATCTGCCTACCTCTGGGTTATGGACCCAGCATGCTTCCATTACAGTACTCTGCTGCACATGTAAGTGCAAGAGATCCTGAAGCACTCACTCATCATGGGAAAGTACCAATGTGTTTCTTCATTGGTTGATGGAAGAAACATCTTACAAAAACTCTCCACATTATTGACTTTTTAAAATGTTTCTAGAAATCGTTCTAGATGAATGCGTATTAGTCTTTGTCAGTAAGTACTTTTGCAAAGTGTCGCTGTGGCGCAATCAGTTAGTGTGTGAGGCTATTAACCAAAAGGTTGGTGGTTCAATCCCACCCAGGGACTTAATTGACCTTGTTATCAGATTTTGGTGATCTTTAAGTAGACAAGTCAAAATTTCAAACCCCCTGTTATGGTGTAGGGTACCTGGCCTTCTCTGATGTAATCAGAGTTAGATTTGATTTAGTGATTTTATAAAAACAGCTAGGAAGCACAATTTAGCAGTGAGTTGCAGAGAAAAAGAAATATGCTGGCAAAAAAATCCAATTGAGTGATTAAACAGCTCTTCATTTTCTGGCTTTATTTTTATGCTAACAAATTTGTTCTCTGAAAAGTGTCCACAAAGCCAAGTCTCTGATTAACATCTTTGTAGGGATGGTTTTTCACCTATTACTAAATTAAACTTGCTTCATTGGAAAGGCAGCAAGATGCATCCTCATTTCAATGTCTACTGAAATAATACAGGTTGACACCAGGAAACATTAACGCCACTGCATCCTTGCTGCTTTCGCATGTGGAAGTCTGTTTAATGTGAAAACAAGGTGATATCTAATTAGCACACAGGTAAGGAATTAAGAAAATCTTTATTTAAGGGTGAAGATGTTTCTCACAAAATCGTTGCCCCAATGCATCATTGAAATTCAAGCTGGAAAGATGATTTTAATATATCACTTGTACATTTTGTATTGCTCTTCTGGTGACAATGTAGTTTGCTTTTGTCAATTACCATTTTAATAATCGGGTAAAGAAAATTAATTGGATTTTTGAAAGAAAACAATACTGTCAATATACTATTAAAACAAATTAAAATGGTAAAAGTTAATGTACTTTAAGTAAAAATAAAAGAGCAAAAATATCAATCCCAGTTTTGGATTACTTTAATTAACAAAAAAAATGCATATAGCAGAGGATAGTTTCAATCTGCCTACCTCTGGGTTATGGACCCAGCATGCTTCCATTACAGTACTCTGCTGCACATGTAAGTGCAAGAGATCCTGAAGCACTCACTCATCATGGGAAAGTACCAATGTGTTTCTTCATTGGTTGATGGAAGAAACATCTTACAAAAACTCTCCACATTATTGACTTTTTAAAATGTTTCTAGGAATCGTTCTAGATGAATGCTTATTAGCCTTTGTCAGTAAGTACTTTTGCAAAGTGTCACTGTGGCGCAATCAGTTAGTGTGTAAGGCTATTAACCAAAAGGTTGGTGGTTCAATCCCACCCAGGGACTTAATTGACCTTGTTATCAGATTTTGGTGATCTTTAAGTAGACAAGTCAAAATTTCAAACCCCCTGTTATGGTGTAGGGTACCTGGCCTTCTCTGATGTAGTTAGATTTGATTCAGTGATTTTATAAAAACAGCTAGGAAGCACAATTTAGCAGTGGGTTGCAGAGAAAAAGAAATATGCTGGCAGAAAAATCCAATTGAGTGATTAAACAGCTCTTCATTTTCTGGCTTTATTTTTATGCTAACTAATTTGTTCTCTGAAAAGTGTCCACAAAGCCAAGTATCTGATTAACATATTTGTAGGGATGGTTTTTCATCTATTACTAAATTAAACTTGCTTCATTGGAAAGGCAGCAAGATGCATCCTCATTTCAATATCTACTGAAATAGTACAGGTTGACACCAGGAAACATTAACGCCACTGCATCCTTGCTGCTTTCTCATGTGGAAGTCTGTTTAATGTGAAAACAAGGTGATATCTAATTAGCACACAGGTAAGGAATTAAGAAAATCTTTATTTAAGGGTGAAGATGTTTCTCACATAATCGTTGCCCCAATGCATCATTGAAATTCAAGCTGGAAAGATGATTTTAATGTATCACTTGTACATTTTGTATTGCTCTTCTGGTGACAATGTAGTTTGTTTTTGTCAATTACCATTTTAATAATCGGGTAAAGAAAATTAATTGGATTTTTTAAAGAAAACAATACTGTCAATATACTATTAAAACAAATTAAAATGGTAAAAGTTATTGTACTTTAAGTAAAAATAAAAGCTAAAATATCAATCCCAGTTTTGGATTACTTTTATGAACAAAAAAAAATGCATATAGCAAAGGATAGTTTCAATCTGCCTACCTCTGGGTTATGGGCCCAGCATGCTTCCATTGCAGTACTCTGCTGCACATGTAAGTGCAAGAGATCCTGAAGCACTCACTCATCATGCGAAAGTACCAATGTGTTTCTTCGTTGGTTGCTGGAAGAAACATCTTACAAAAACTCTCCAGATTATTGACTTTTTAAAGTTTTTTTAGGAAACGTTCTAGATGAATGCTTATTAGTCTTTGTCAGTATGTACTTTTTGCAAAGTGTCTCTGTGGCGCAATTGGTTAGTGTGTTCAGCTATTAATCAAAAAGTTGGTGGTTCAATCCCACCCAGGGACATAATTGACCTTGTGATCAGATTTTGGTGATATTTAAGTAGACAAGTCAAAATTGCAAACCCCCTCTTATGGTGTAGGGTACCTGGCCTTCTCTGATGTAATCAGAGTTAGATTTGATTAAGTGATTTTATAAAAAAAACAGCTAGGAAGCACAATTTAGCAGTGGGTTGCAGAGAAAAAGAAAAATGCTGGCAGAAAAATCCAATTGAGTGATTAAACAGCTCTTCATTTTCTGGCTTTATTTTTATGATAACAAATTTGTTCTCTGAAAAGTGTCCACAAAGCCAAGTATCTGATTAACATTTTTGTAGGGATGGTTTTTCACCTATTACTAAATTAAACTTGCTTCATTGGAAAGGCAGCAAGATGCATCCTCATTTCAATATCTACGGAAATAATACAGGTTGACACCAGGAAACATTAACGCCACTGCATCTTTGCTGTTTTCTCATGTGGAAGTCTGTTTAATGTGAAAACAAGGTGATATCTAATTAGCACACAGGTAAGGAATTAAGAAAATCTTTATTTAAGGGTGAAGATGTTTCTCACAAAATCGTTGCCCCAATGCATCATTGAAATTCAAGCTGGAAAGATGATTTTAATATATCACTTGTACATTTTGTATTGCTCTTCTGGTGACAATGTAGTTTGTTTTTGTCAATTACCATTTTAAAAATCGGGTAAAGAAAATTAATTGGATTTTTGAAAGAAAACAATACTGTCAATATACTATTAAAACAAATTAAAATGGTAAAAGTTATTGTACTTTAAGTAAAAATAAAAGCTAAAATATCAATCCCAGTTTTGGATTACTTTAATGAACAAAAAAAAAATGCATATAGCAAAGGATAGTTTCAATCTGCCTACCTCTGGGTTATGGGCCCAGCATGCTTCCAGTGCAGTACTCTGCTGCACATGTAAGTGCAAGAGATCCTGAAGCACTCACTCATCATGCGAAAGTACCAATGTGTTTCTTCATTGGTTGCTGGAAGAAACATCTTACAAAAACTCTCCAGATTATTGACTTTTTAAAGTTTTTCTAGGAAACGTTCTAGATGAATGCTTATTAGTCTTTGTCAGTATGTACTTTTTGCAAAGTGTCTCTGTGGCGCAATCGGTTAGTGTGTTCAGCTATTAATCAGAAGGTTGGTGGTTCAATCCCACCCAGGGACGTAATTGACCTTGTGATCAGATTTTGGTAATATTTAAGTAGACAAGTCAAAATTGCAAAACCCCTCTTATGGTGTAGGGTACCTGGCCTTCTCTGATGTAATCAGAGTTAGATTTGATTAAGTGATTTTATAAAAAAAACAGCTAGGAAGCACAATTTAGCAGTGGGTTGCAGAGAAAAAGAAAAATGCTGGCAGAAAAATCCAATTGAGTGATTAAACAGCTCTTCATTTTCTGGCTTTATTTTTATGATAACAAATTTGTTCTCTGAAAAGTGTCCACAAAGCCAAGTATCTGATTAACATCTTTGTAGGGATGGTTTTTCACCTATTACTAAATTAAACTTGCTTCATTGGAAAGGCAGCAAGATGCATCCTCATTTCAATATCTACGGAAATAATACAGGTTGACACCAGGAAACATTAACGCCACTGCATCTTTGCTGTTTTCTCATGTGGAAGTCTGTTTAATGTGAAAACAAAGTGATATCTAATTAGCACACAGGTAAGGAATTAAGAAAATCTTTATTTAAGGGTGAAGATGTTTCTCACAAAATCGTTGCCCCAATGCATCATTGAAATTCAAGCTGGAAAGATGATTTTAATATATCACTTGTACATTTTGTATTGCTCTTCTGGTGACAATGTAGTTTGTTTTTGTCAATTACCATTTTAATAATCGGGTAAAGAAAAGTAATTGGATTTTTGAAAGAAAACAATACTGTCAATATACTATTAAAACAAATTAAAATGGTAAAAGTTATTGTACTTTAAGTAAAAATAAAAGAGCAAAAATATCAATCCCAGTTTTGGATTACTTTAATTAACAAAAAAAAATGCATATAGCAGAGGATAGTTTCAATCTGCCTACCTCTGGGTTATGGACCCAGCATGCTTTCATAACAGTACTCTGCTGCACATGTAAGTGAAAGAGATCCTGAAGCACTCACTCATCATGGGAAAGTACCAATGTGTTTCTTCATTGGTTGATGGAAGAAACATCTTACAAAAACTCTCCAGATTATTGACTATTTAAAGTTTTTATAGGAAACGTTCTAGATGAATGCTTATTAGCCTTTGTCAGTATGCACTTTTGCAAAGTGTCGCTGTGGCGCAATCAGTTAGTGTGTACAGCTATTAACCAAAAGGTTGGTGGTTCAATCCCACCCAGGGACATAATTGACCTTGTTATCAGATTTTGTTGATCTTTAAGTAGACAAGTCAAAATTTCGAAAACCCCTGTTATGGTGTAGGGTACCTGGCCTTCTCTGATGTAATCAGAGTTAGATTTGATTCAGTGATTTTATAAAAACAGCTAGGAAGCACAATTTAGCAGTGGGTTGCAGAGAAAAAGAAATATGCTATCAAAAAAATCCAATTGAGTGATTAAACAGCTCTTCATTTTCTGGCTTTATTTTTATGCTAACAAATTTGTTCTCTGAAAAGTGTCCACAAAGCCAAGTCTCTGATTAACACCTTTGTAGGGATGGTTTTTCACCTATTACTAAATTAAACTTGCTTCATTGGAAAGGCAGCAAGATGCATCCTCATTTCAATATCTACTGAAATAATAAAGGTTGACACCAGGAAACATTAACGCCACTGCATCCTTGCTGCTTTCTCATGTGGAAGTCTGTTTAATGTGAAAACAAGGTGATATCTAATTAGCACACAGGTAAGGAATTAAGAAAATCTTTATTTAAGGGTGAAGATGTTTCTCACAAAATCGTTGCCCCAATGCATCATTGAAATTCAAGCTGGAAAGATGATTTTAATATATCACTTGTACATTTTGTATTGCTCTTCTGGTGACAATGTAGTTTGTTTTTGTCAGTTACCATTTTAATAATCGGGTAAAGAAAATTAATTGGATTTTTGAAAGAAAACAATACTGTCAATATACTATTAAAACAAATTAAAATGGTAAAAGTTATTGTACTTTAAGTAAAAATAAAAGCTAAAATATCAATCCCAGTTTTGGATTACTTTAATGAACAAAAAAAAATGCATATAGCAGAGGATAGTTTCAATCTGCCTACCTCTGGGTTATGGACCCAGCATGCTTCCATTACAGTACTCTGCTGCACATGTAAGTGCAAGAGATCCTGAAGCACTCACTCATCATGGGAAAGTACCAATGTGTTTCTTCATTGGTTGATGGAAGAAACATCTTACAAAAACTCTCCACATTATTGACTTTTTAAAATGTTTCTAGGAATCGTTCTAGATGAATGCTTATTAGCCTTTGTCAGTAAGTACTTTTGCAAAGTGTCGCTGTGGCGCAATCAGTTAGTGTGTAAGGCTATTAACCAAAAGGTTGGTGGTTCAATCCCACCCAGGGACTTAATTGACCTTGTTATCAGATTTTGGTGATCTTTAAGCAGACAAGTCAAAATTTCAAACCCCCTGTTATGGTGTAGGGTACCTGGCCTTCTCTGATGTAATCAGAGTTAGATTTGATTCAGTGATTTTATAAAAACAGCTAGGAAGCACAATTTAGCAGTGGGTTGCAGAGAAAAAGAAATATGCTGGCAGAAAAATCCAATTGAGTGATTAAACAGCTCTTCATTTTCTGGCTTTATTTTTATGCTAACTAATTTGTTCTCTGAAAAGTGTCCACAAAGCCAAGTATCTGATTAACATATTTGTAGGGATGGTTTTTCACCTATTACTAAATTAAACTTGCTTCATTGGAAAGGCAGCAAGATGCATCCTCATTTCAATATCTACTGAAATAATACAGGTTGACACCAGGAAACATTAACGCCACTGCATCCTTGCTGCTTTCTCATGTGGAAGTCTGTTTAATGTGAAAACAAGGTGATATCTAATTAGCACACAGGTAAGGAATTAAGAAAATCTTTATTTAAGGGTGAAGATGTTTCTCACAAAATCATTGCCCCAATGCATCATTGAAATTCAAGCTGGAAAGATGATTTTAATATATCACTTGTACATTTTGTATTGCTCTTCTGGTGACAATGTAGTTTGTTTTTGTCAATTACCATTTTAATAATAGGGTAAAGAAAATTAAGTGGATTTTTGAAAGAAAACAATACTGTCAATATACTATTAAAACAAATTAAAATGGTAAAAGTTATTGTACTTTAAGTAAAAATAAAAGCTAAAATATCAATCCCAGTTTTGGATTACTTTAATGAACAAAAAAAAAATGCATATAGCAAAGGATAGTTTCAATCTGCCTACCTCTGGGTTATGGGCCCAGCATGCTTCCATTGCAGTACTCTGCTGCACATGTAAGTGCAAGAGATCCTGAAGCCCTCACTCATCATGCGAAAGTACCAATGTGTTTCTTCATTGGTTGCTAGAAAAAACATCTTACAAAAACTCTCCAGATTATTGACTTTTTAAAGTTTTTCTAGGAAACGTTCTAGATGAATGCTTATTAGTCTTTGTCAGTATATTCTTTTTGCAAAGTGTCTCTGTGGCGCAATCGGTTAGTGTGTTCAGCTATTAATCAAAAGGTTGGTGGTTCAATCCCACCCAGGGACGTAATTGACCTTGTGATCAGATTTTGGTGATATTTAAGTAGACAAGTCAAAATTGCAAACCCCCTCTTATGGTGTAGGGTACCTGGCCTTCTCTGATGTAATCAGAGTTAGATTTGATTAAGTGATTTTATAAAAAAACAGCTAGGAAGCACAATTTAGCAGTGGGTTGCAGAGAAAAAGAAAAATGCTGGCAGAAAAATACAATTGAGTGATTAAACAGCTCTTCATTTTCTGGCTTTATTTTTATGATAACAAATTTGTTCTCTGAAAAGTGTCCACAAAGCCAAGTCTCTGATTAACACCTTTGTAGGGATGGTTTTTCACCTATTACTAAATTAAACTTGCTTCATTGGAAAGGCAGCAAGATGCATCCTCATTTCAATATCTACTGAAATAATACAGGTTGACACCAGGAAACATTAACGCCACTGCATCCTTGCTGCTTTCTCATGTGGAAGTCTGTTTAATGTGAAAACAAGGTGATATCTAATTAGCACACAGGTAAGGAATTAAGAAAATCTTTATTTAAGGGTGAAGATGTTTCTCACAAAATTGTTGCCCCAATGCATCATTGAAATTCAAGCTGGAAAGATGATTTTAATATATCACTTGTACATTTTGTATTGCTCTTCTGGTGACAATGTAGTTTGTTTTTGTCAGTTACCATTTTAATAATCGGGTAAAGAAAATTAATTGGATTTTTGAAAGAAAACAATACTGTCAATATACTATTAAAACAAATTAAAATGGTAAAAGTTATTGTACTTTAAGTAAAAATAAAAGCTAAAATATCAATCCCAGTTTTGGATTACTTTAATGAACAAAAAAAAATGCATATAGCAGAGGATAGTTTCAATCTGCCTACCTCTGGGTTATGGACCCAGCATGCTTCCATTACAGTACTCTGCTGCACATGTAAGTGCAAGAGATCCTGAAGCACTCACTCATCATGGGAAAGTACCAATGTGTTTCTTCATTGGTTGATGGAAGAAACATCTTACAAAAACTCTCCACATTATTGACTTTTTAAAATGTTTCTAGGAATCGTTCTAGATGAATGCTTATTAGCCTTTGTCAGTAAGTACTTTTGCAAAGTGTCGCTGTGGCGCAATCAGTTAGTGTGTAAGGCTATTAACCAAAAGGTTGGTGGTTCAATCCCACCCAGGGACATAATTGACCTTGTTATCAGATTTTGGTGATCTTTAAGCAGACAAGTCAAAATTTCAAACCCCCTGTTATGGTGTAGGGTACCTGGCCTTCTCTGATGTAATCAGAGTTAGATTTGATTCAGTGATTTTATAAAAACAGCTAGGAAGCACAATTTAGCAGTGGGTTGCAGAGAAAAAGAAATATGCTGGCAGAAAAATCCAATTGAGTGATTAAACAGCTCTTCATTTTCTGGCTTTATTTTTATGCTAACTAATTTGTTCTCTGAAAAGTGTCCACAAAGCCAAGTATCTGATTAACATATTTGTAGGGATGGTTTTTCACCTATTACTAAATTAAACTTGCTTCATTGGAAAGGCAGCAAGATGCATCCTCATTTCAATATCTACTGAAATAATACAGGTTGACACCAGGAAACATTAACGCCACTGCATCCTTGCTGCTTTCTCATGTGGAAGTCTGTTTAATGTGAAAACAAGGTGATATCTAATTAGCACACAGGTAAGGAATTAAGAAAATCTTTATTTAAGGGTAAAGATGTTTCTCACAAAATCATTGCCCCAATGCATCATTGAAATTCAAGCTGGAAAGATGATTTTAATATATCACTTGTACATTTTGTATTGCTCTTCTGGTGACAATGTAGTTTGTTTTTGTCAATTACCATTTTAATAATAGGGTAAAGAAAATTAAGTGGATTTTTGAAAGAAAACAATACTGTCAATATACTATTAAAACAAATTAAAATGGTAAAAGTTATTGTACTTTAAGTAAAAATAAAAGCTAAAATATCAATCCCAGTTTTGGATTACTTTAATGAACAAAAAAAAAATGCATATAGCAAAGGATAGTTTCAATCTGCCTACCTCTGGGTTATGGGCCCAGCATGCTTCCATTGCAGTACTCTGCTGCACATGTAAGTGCAAGAGATCCTGAAGCACTCACTCATCATGCGAAAGTACCAATGTGTTTCTTCATTGGTTGCTGGAAGAAACATCTTACAAAAACTCTCCAGATTATTGACTTTTTAAAGTTTTTCTAGGAAACGTTCTAGATGAAAGCTTATTAGTCTTTGTCAGTATATTCTTTTTGCAAAGTGTCTCTGTGGCGCAATCGGTTAGTGTGTTCAGCTATTAATCAAAAGGTTGGTGGTTCAATCCCACCCAGGGACGTAATTGACCTTGTGATCAGATTTTGGTGATATTTAAGTAGACAAGTCAAAATTGCAAACCCCCTCTTATAGTGTAGGGTACCTGGCCTTCTCTGATGTAATCAGAGTTAGATTTGATTAAGTGATTTTATAAAAAAACAGCTAGGAAGCACAATTTAGCAGTGGGTTGCAGAGAAAAAGAAAAATGCTGGCAGAAAAATACAATTGAGTGATTAAACAGCTCTTCATTTTCTGGCTTTATTTTTATGATAACAAATTTGTTCTCTGAAAAGTGTCCACAAAGCCAAGTATCTGATTAACATATTTGTAGGGATGGTTTTTCACCTATTACTAAATTAAACTTGCTTCATTGGAAAGGCAGCAAGATGCATCCTCATTTCAATATCTACTAAAATAATACAGGTTGACACCAGGAAACATTAACGCCACTGCATCCTTGCTGCTTTCTCATGTGGAAGTCTGTTTAATGTGAAAACAAGGTGATATCTAATTAGCACACAGGTAAGGAATTAAGAAAATCTTTATTTAAGGGTAAAGATGTTTCTCACAAAATCATTGCCCCAATGCATCATTGAAATTCAAGCTGGAAAGATGATTTTAATATATCACTTGTACATTTTGTATTGCTCTTCTGGTGACAATGTAGTTTGTTTTTGTCAATTACCATTTTAATAATAGGGTAAAGAAAATTAAGTGGATTTTTGAAAGAAAACAATACTGTCAATATACTATTAAAACAAATTAAAATGGTAAAAGTTATTGTACTTTAAGTAAAAATAAAAGCTAAAATATCAATCCCAGTTTTGGATTACTTTAATGAACAAAAAAAAAATGCATATAGCAAAGGATAGTTTCAATCTGCCTACCTCTGGGTTATGGGCCCAGCATGCTTCCATTGCAGTACTCTGCTGCACATGTAAGTGCAAGAGATCCTGAAGCACTCACTCATCATGCGAAAGTACCAATGTGTTTCTTCATTGGTTGCTGGAAGAAACATCTTACAAAAACTCTCCAGATTATTGACTTTTTAAAGTTTTTCTAGGAAACGTTCTAGATGAAAGCTTATTAGTCTTTGTCAGTATATTCTTTTTGCAAAGTGTCTCTGTGGCGCAATCGGTTAGTGTGTTCAGCTATTAATCAAAAGGTTGGTGGTTCAATCCCACCCAGGGACGTAATTGACCTTGTGATCAGATTTTGGTGATATTTAAGTAGACAAGTCAAAATTGCAAACCCCCTCTTATGGTGTAGGGTACCTGGCCTTCTCTGATGTAATCAGAGTTAGATTTGATTAAGTGATTTTATAAAAAAACAGCTAGGAAGCACAATTTAGCAGTGGGTTGCAGAGAAAAAGAAAAATGCTGGCAGAAAAATACAATTGAGTGATTAAACAGCTCTTCATTTTCTGGCTTTATTTTTATGATAACAAATTTGTTCTCTGAAAAGTGTCCACAAAGCCAAGTCTCTGATTAACACCTTTGTAGGGATGGTTTTTCACCTATTACTAAATTAAACTTGCTTCATTGGAAAGGCAGCAAGATGCATCCTCATTTCAATATCTACTGAAATAATACAGGTTGACACCAGGAAACATTAACGCCACTGCATCCTTGCTGCTTTCTCATGTGGAAGTCTGTTTAATGTGAAAACAAGGTGATATCTAATTAGCACACAGGTAAGGAATTAAGAAAATCTTTATTTAAGGGTGAAGATGTTTCTCACAAAATTGTTGCCCCAATGCATCATTGAAATTCAAGCTGGAAAGATGATTTTAATATATCACTTGTACATTTTGTATTGCTCTTCTGGTGACAATGTAGTTTGTTTTTGTCAGTTACCATTTTAATAATCGGGTAAAGAAAATTAATTGGATTTTTGAAAGAAAACAATACTGTCAATATACTATTAAAACAAATTAAAATGGTAAAAGTTATTGTACTTTAAGTAAAAATAAAAGCTAAAATATCAATCCCAGTTTTGGATTACTTTAATGAACAAAAAAAAATGCATATAGCAGAGGATAGTTTCAATCTGCCTACCTCTGGGTTATGGACCCAGCATGCTTCCATTACAGTACTCTGCTGCACATGTAAGTGCAAGAGATCCTGAAGCACTCACTCATCATGGGAAAGTACCAATGTGTTTCTTCATTGGTTGATGGAAGAAACATCTTACAAAAACTCTCCACATTATTGACTTTTTAAAATGTTTCTAGGAATCGTTCTAGATGAATGCTTATTAGCCTTTGTCAGTAAGTACTTTTGCAAAGTGTCGCTGTGGCGCAATCAGTTAGTGTGTAAGGCTATTAACCAAAAGGTTGGTGGTTCAATCCCACCCAGGGACATAATTGACCTTGTTATCAGATTTTGGTGATCTTTAAGCAGACAAGTCAAAATTTCAAACCCCCTGTTATGGTGTAGGGTACCTGGCCTTCTCTGATGTAATCAGAGTTAGATTTGATTCAGTGATTTTATAAAAACAGCTAGGAAGCACAATTTAGCAGTGGGTTGCAGAGAAAAAGAAATATGCTGGCAGAAAAATCCAATTGAGTGATTAAACAGCTCTTCATTTTCTGGCTTTATTTTTATGCTAACTAATTTGTTCTCTGAAAAGTGTCCACAAAGCCAAGTATCTGATTAACATATTTGTAGGGATGGTTTTTCACCTATTACTAAATTAAACTTGCTTCATTGGAAAGGCAGCAAGATGCATCCTCATTTCAATATCTACTGAAATAATACAGGTTGACACCAGGAAACATTAACGCCACTGCATCCTTGCTGCTTTCTCATGTGGAAGTCTGTTTAATGTGAAAACAAGGTGATATCTAATTAGCACACAGGTAAGGAATTAAGAAAATCTTTATTTAAGGGTAAAGATGTTTCTCACAAAATCATTGCCCCAATGCATCATTGAAATTCAAGCTGGAAAGATGATTTTAATATATCACTTGTACATTTTGTATTGCTCTTCTGGTGACAATGTAGTTTGTTTTTGTCAATTACCATTTTAATAATAGGGTAAAGAAAATTAAGTGGATTTTTGAAAGAAAACAATACTGTCAATATACTATTAAAACAAATTAAAATGGTAAAAGTTATTGTACTTTAAGTAAAAATAAAAGCTAAAATATCAATCCCAGTTTTGGATTACTTTAATGAACAAAAAAAAAATGCATATAGCAAAGGATAGTTTCAATCTGCCTACCTCTGGGTTATGGGCCCAGCATGCTTCCATTGCAGTACTCTGCTGCACATGTAAGTGCAAGAGATCCTGAAGCACTCACTCATCATGCGAAAGTACCAATGTGTTTCTTCATTGGTTGCTGGAAGAAACATCTTACAAAAACTCTCCAGATTATTGACTTTTTAAAGTTTTTCTAGGAAACGTTCTAGATGAAAGCTTATTAGTCTTTGTCAGTATATTCTTTTTGCAAAGTGTCTCTGTGGCGCAATCGGTTAGTGTGTTCAGCTATTAATCAAAAGGTTGGTGGTTCAATCCCACCCAGGGACGTAATTGACCTTGTGATCAGATTTTGGTGATATTTAAGTAGACAAGTCAAAATTGCAAACCCCCTCTTATAGTGTAGGGTACCTGGCCTTCTCTGATGTAATCAGAGTTAGATTTGATTAAGTGATTTTATAAAAAAACAGCTAGGAAGCACAATTTAGCAGTGGGTTGCAGAGAAAAAGAAAAATGCTGGCAGAAAAATACAATTGAGTGATTAAACAGCTCTTCATTTTCTGGCTTTATTTTTATGATAACAAATTTGTTCTCTGAAAAGTGTCCACAAAGCCAAGTATCTGATTAACATATTTGTAGGGATGGTTTTTCACCTATTACTAAATTAAACTTGCTTCATTGGAAAGGCAGCAAGATGCATCCTCATTTCAATATCTACTAAAATAATACAGGTTGACACCAGGAAACATTAACGCCACTGCATCCTTGCTGCTTTCTCATGTGGAAGTCTGTTTAATGTGAAAACAAGGTGATATCTAATTAGCACACAGGTAAGGAATTAAGAAAATCTTTATTTAAGGGTAAAGATGTTTCTCACAAAATCATTGCCCCAATGCATCATTGAAATTCAAGCTGGAAAGATGATTTTAATATATCACTTGTACATTTTGTATTGCTCTTCTGGTGACAATGTAGTTTGTTTTTGTCAATTACCATTTTAATAATAGGGTAAAGAAAATTAAGTGGATTTTTGAAAGAAAACAATACTGTCAATATACTATTAAAACAAATTAAAATGGTAAAAGTTATTGTACTTTAAGTAAAAATAAAAGCTAAAATATCAATCCCAGTTTTGGATTACTTTAATGAACAAAAAAAAAATGCATATAGCAAAGGATAGTTTCAATCTGCCTACCTCTGGGTTATGGGCCCAGCATGCTTCCATTGCAGTACTCTGCTGCACATGTAAGTGCAAGAGATCCTGAAGCACTCACTCATCATGCGAAAGTACCAATGTGTTTCTTCATTGGTTGCTGGAAGAAACATCTTACAAAAACTCTCCAGATTATTGACTTTTTAAAGTTTTTCTAGGAAACGTTCTAGATGAAAGCTTATTAGTCTTTGTCAGTATATTCTTTTTGCAAAGTGTCTCTGTGGCGCAATCGGTTAGTGTGTTCAGCTATTAATCAAAAGGTTGGTGGTTCAATCCCACCCAGGGACGTAATTGACCTTGTGATCAGATTTTGGTGATATTTAAGTAGACAAGTCAAAATTGCAAACCCCCTCTTATGGTGTAGGGTACCTGGCCTTCTCTGATGTAATCAGAGTTAGATTTGATTAAGTGATTTTATAAAAAAACAGCTAGGAAGCACAATTTAGCAGTGGGTTGCAGAGAAAAAGAAAAATGCTGGCAGAAAAATACAATTGAGTGATTAAACAGCTCTTCATTTTCTGGCTTTATTTTTATGATAACAAATTTGTTCTCTGAAAAGTGTCCACAAAGCCAAGTCTCTGATTAACACCTTTGTAGGGATGGTTTTTCACCTATTACTAAATTAAACTTGCTTCATTGGAAAGGCAGCAAGATGCATCCTCATTTCAATATCTACTGAAATAATACAGGTTGACACCAGGAAACATTAACGCCACTGCATCCTTGCTGCTTTCTCATGTGGAAGTCTGTTTAATGTGAAAACAAGGTGATATCTAATTAGCACACAGGTAAGGAATTAAGAAAATCTTTATTTAAGGGTGAAGATGTTTCTCACAAAATTGTTGCCCCAATGCATCATTGAAATTCAAGCTGGAAAGATGATTTTAATATATCACTTGTACATTTTGTATTGCTCTTCTGGTGACAATGTAGTTTGTTTTTGTCAGTTACCATTTTAATAATCGGGTAAAGAAAATTAATTGGATTTTTGAAAGAAAACAATACTGTCAATATACTATTAAAACAAATTAAAATGGTAAAAGTTATTGTACTTTAAGTAAAAATAAAAGCTAAAATATCAATCCCAGTTTTGGATTACTTTAATGAACAAAAAAAAATGCATATAGCAGAGGATAGTTTCAATCTGCCTACCTCTGGGTTATGGACCCAGCATGCTTCCATTACAGTACTCTGCTGCACATGTAAGTGCAAGAGATCCTGAAGCACTCACTCATCATGGGAAAGTACCAATGTGTTTCTTCATTGGTTGATGGAAGAAACATCTTACAAAAACTCTCCACATTATTGACTTTTTAAAATGTTTCTAGGAATCGTTCTAGATGAATGCTTATTAGCCTTTGTCAGTAAGTACTTTTGCAAAGTGTCGCTGTGGCGCAATCAGTTAGTGTGTAAGGCTATTAACCAAAAGGTTGGTGGTTCAATCCCACCCAGGGACATAATTGACCTTGTTATCAGATTTTGGTGATCTTTAAGCAGACAAGTCAAAATTTCAAACCCCCTGTTATGGTGTAGGGTACCTGGCCTTCTCTGATGTAATCAGAGTTAGATTTGATTCAGTGATTTTATAAAAACAGCTAGGAAGCACAATTTAGCAGTGGGTTGCAGAGAAAAAGAAATATGCTGGCAGAAAAATCCAATTGAGTGATTAAACAGCTCTTCATTTTCTGGCTTTATTTTTATGCTAACTAATTTGTTCTCTGAAAAGTGTCCACAAAGCCAAGTATCTGATTAACATATTTGTAGGGATGGTTTTTCACCTATTACTAAATTAAACTTGCTTCATTGGAAAGGCAGCAAGATGCATCCTCATTTCAATATCTACTGAAATAATACAGGTTGACACCAGGAAACATTAACGCCACTGCATCCTTGCTGCTTTCTCATGTGGAAGTCTGTTTAATGTGAAAACAAGGTGATATCTAATTAGCACACAGGTAAGGAATTAAGAAAATCTTTATTTAAGGGTAAAGATGTTTCTCACAAAATCATTGCCCCAATGCATCATTGAAATTCAAGCTGGAAAGATGATTTTAATATATCACTTGTACATTTTGTATTGCTCTTCTGGTGACAATGTAGTTTGTTTTTGTCAATTACCATTTTAATAATAGGGTAAAGAAAATTAAGTGGATTTTTGAAAGAAAACAATACTGTCAATATACTATTAAAACAAATTAAAATGGTAAAAGTTATTGTACTTTAAGTAAAAATAAAAGCTAAAATATCAATCCCAGTTTTGGATTACTTTAATGAACAAAAAAAAAATGCATATAGCAAAGGATAGTTTCAATCTGCCTACCTCTGGGTTATGGGCCCAGCATGCTTCCATTGCAGTACTCTGCTGCACATGTAAGTGCAAGAGATCCTGAAGCACTCACTCATCATGCGAAAGTACCAATGTGTTTCTTCATTGGTTGCTGGAAGAAACATCTTACAAAAACTCTCCAGATTATTGACTTTTTAAAGTTTTTCTAGGAAACGTTCTAGATGAAAGCTTATTAGTCTTTGTCAGTATATTCTTTTTGCAAAGTGTCTCTGTGGCGCAATCGGTTAGTGTGTTCAGCTATTAATCAAAAGGTTGGTGGTTCAATCCCACCCAGGGACGTAATTGACCTTGTGATCAGATTTTGGTGATATTTAAGTAGACAAGTCAAAATTGCAAACCCCCTCTTATAGTGTAGGGTACCTGGCCTTCTCTGATGTAATCAGAGTTAGATTTGATTAAGTGATTTTATAAAAAAACAGCTAGGAAGCACAATTTAGCAGTGGGTTGCAGAGAAAAAGAAAAATGCTGGCAGAAAAATACAATTGAGTGATTAAACAGCTCTTCATTTTCTGGCTTTATTTTTATGATAACAAATTTGTTCTCTGAAAAGTGTCCACAAAGCCAAGTATCTGATTAACATATTTGTAGGGATGGTTTTTCACCTATTACTAAATTAAACTTGCTTCATTGGAAAGGCAGCAAGATGCATCCTCATTTCAATATCTACTAAAATAATACAGGTTGACACCAGGAAACATTAACGCCACTGCATCCTTGCTGCTTTCTCATGTGGAAGTCTGTTTAATGTGAAAACAAGGTGATATCTAATTAGCACACAGGTAAGGAATTAAGAAAATCTTTATTTAAGGGTAAAGATGTTTCTCACAAAATCATTGCCCCAATGCATCATTGAAATTCAAGCTGGAAAGATGATTTTAATATATCACTTGTACATTTTGTATTGCTCTTCTGGTGACAATGTAGTTTGTTTTTGTCAATTACCATTTTAATAATAGGGTAAAGAAAATTAAGTGGATTTTTGAAAGAAAACAATACTGTCAATATACTATTAAAACAAATTAAAATGGTAAAAGTTATTGTACTTTAAGTAAAAATAAAAGCTAAAATATCAATCCCAGTTTTGGATTACTTTAATGAACAAAAAAAAAATGCATATAGCAAAGGATAGTTTCAATCTGCCTACCTCTGGGTTATGGGCCCAGCATGCTTCCATTGCAGTACTCTGCTGCACATGTAAGTGCAAGAGATCCTGAAGCACTCACTCATCATGCGAAAGTACCAATGTGTTTCTTCATTGGTTGCTGGAAGAAACATCTTACAAAAACTCTCCAGATTATTGACTTTTTAAAGTTTTTCTAGGAAACGTTCTAGATGAATGCTTATTAGTCTTTGTCAGTATATTCTTTTTGCAAAGTGTCTCTGTGGCGCAATCGGTTAGTGTGTTCAGCTATTAATCAAAAGGTTGGTGGTTCAATCCCACCCAGGGACGTAATTGACCTTGTGATCAGATTTTGGTGATATTTAAGTAGACAAGTCAAAATTTCAAAAACCCCTGTTATGGTGTAGGGTACCTGGCCTTCTCTGATGTAATCAGAGTTAGATTTGATTCAGTGATTTTATAAAAACAGCTAGGAAGCACAATTTAGCAGTGGTTTGCAAAGAAAAAGAAATATGCTGGCAAAAAAATCCAATTGAGTGATTAAACAGCTCTTCATTTTCTGGCTTTATTTTTATGCTAACAAATTTGTTCTCTGAAAAGTGTCCACAAAGCCAAGTATCTGATTAACATCTTTGTAGGGATGGTTTTTCACCTATTACTAAATTAAACTTGCTTCATTGGAAAGGCAGCAAGATGCATCCTCATTTCAATATCTACTGAAATAATACAGGTTGACACCAGGAAACATTAACGCCACTGCATCCTTGCTGCTTTCTCATGTGGAAGTCTGTTTAATGTGAAAACAAGGTGATATCTAATTAGCACACAGGTAAGGAATTAAGAAAATCTTTATTTAAGGGTGAAGATGTTTCTCACAAAATCGTTGCCCCAATGCATCATTGAAATTCAAGCTGGAAAGATGATTTTAATATATCACTTGTACATTTTGTATTGCTCTTCTGGTGACAATGTAGTTTGTTTTTGTCAATTACCATTTTAATAATAGGGTAAAGAAAATTAAGTGGATTTTTGAAAGAAAACAATACTGTCAATATACTATTAAAACAAATTAAAATGGTAAAAGTTATTGTACTTTAAGTAAAAATAAAAGAGCAAAAATATCAATCCCAGTTTTGGATTACTTTAATTAACAAAAAAAAATGCATATAGCAGAGGATAGTTTCAATCTGCCTACCTCTGGGTTATGGGCCCAGCATGCTTCCATTGCAGTACTCTGCTGCACATGTAAGTGCAAGAGATCCTGAAGCACTCACTCATCATGGGAAAGTACCAATGCGTTTCTTCATTGGTTGATGGAAGAAACATCTTACAAAATCTCTCCAGATTATTGACTTTTTAAAGTTTTCTAGGAATTGTTCTAGATGAATGCTTATTAGCCTTTGTCAGTATGTACGTTTGCAAAGTGTCTCTGTGGTGCAATCGGTTAGTGTGTTTGGTTATTAACCAAAGGGTTGGTGGTTCAATCCCACCCAGGGATGTTATTGACCTTGTCATCAGATTTTGGTGATCTTTAAGTAGACAAGTCAAAATTTCAAACCCCGTCTTATGGTGTAGGGTACCTGGCCTACTCTGATGTAATCAGAGTTAGATTTGATTAAGTGATTTTATCAAAAAACAGCTAGGAAGCACAATTTAGCAGTGGGTTGCAGAGAAAATGAAATATGCTGGCAGAAAAATCCAATTGAGTGATTAAACAGCTCTTCATTTTCTGGCTTTATTTTTATGCTAACAAATTTGTTCTCTGAAAAGTGTCCACAAAGCCAAGTATCGGATTAACATCTTTGTAGGGATGGTTTTTCACCTATTACTAAATTAAACTTGCTTCATTGGAAAGGCAGCAAGATGCATCCTCATTTCAATATCTACTGAAATAATACAGGTTGACACCAGGAAACATTAACGCCACTGCATCCTTGCTGCTTTCTCATGTGGAAGTCTGTTTAATGTGAAAACAAGGTGATATCTAATTAGCACACAGGTAAGGAATTAAGAAAATCTTTATTTAAGGGTGAAGATGTTTCTCACAAAATCGTTGCCCCAATGCATCATTGAAATTCAAGCTGGAAAGATGATTTTAATATATCACTTGTACATTTTGTATTGCTCTTCTGGTGACAATGTAGTTTGTTTTTGTCAATTACCATTTTAATAATCGGGTAAAGAAAATTAAGTGGATTTTTGAAAGAAAACAATACTGTCAATATACTATTAAAACATATTAAAATGGTAAAAGTTATTGTACTTTAAGTAAAAATAAAAGAGAAAAAATATCAATCCCAGTTTTGGATTACTTTAATTAACAAAAAAAAATGCATATAGCAGAGGATAGTTTCAATCTGCCTACCTCTGGGTTATGAACCCAGCATGCTTTCATTACAGTACTCTGCTGCACATGTAAGTGCAAGAGATCTTGAAGCACTCACTCATCATGGGAAAGTAACAATGTGTTTCTTCGTTGGTTGATGGAAGAAACATCTTACAAAAACTCTCCAGATTATTGACTTTTAAAAGTTTTTCTAGGAAACGTTCTAGATGAATGCTTATTAGCCTTTGTCAGTATGGACTTTTGCAAAGTGTCTCTGTGGCGCAATTGGTTAGTGTGATTGGTTATTAACCAAAGGGTTGGTGGTTCAATCCCACCCAGGGATGTAATTGACCTTGTTATCAGATTTTGGTGATCTTTAAGTAGACAAGTCAAAATTTCAAAAACCCCTGTTATGGTGTAGGGTACCTGGCCTTCTCTGATGTAATCAGAGTTAGATTTGATTCAGTGATTTTATAAAAACAGCTAGGAAGCACAATTTAGCAGTGGTTTGCAGAGAAAAAGAAATATGCTGGCAAAAAAATCCAATTGAGTGATTAAACAGCTCTTCATTTTCTGGCTTTATTTTTATGCTAACAAATTTGTTCTCTGAAAAGTGTCCACAAAGCCAAGTATCTGATTAACATCTTTGTAGGGATGGTTTTTCACCTATTACTAAATTAAACTTGCTTCATTGGAAAGGCAGCAAGATGCATCCTCATTTCAATATCTACTGAAATAATACAGGTTGACACCAGGAAACATTAACGCCACTGCATCCTTGCCGATGATAACCTCAAGTTGGGTCATTCGGTGCTGCAGAGTCGTACGCACTCTTCCACCCGTTCAAGAGCTTTGGTATAACCCCATGGTTCTTAATGTGACCCCAGCATCCTCTAGGTCGTATGAGAAAATAGGATTTTAATACCTACCGGTAAATCCTTTTCTCTTAGTCTGTAGAGGATGCTGGGCACCCGTCCCAGTCCATACTGTGTCTGCAGTTATTACTTGTGGTTATACACATGTTGTGTTATGGTTCTGGTCAGCTTTTTGCTGCAATTGTTCATGCCGTTGGCTTGTGTTCTGTTGAATGCCACGTTCTGCGGCATGCTTAAGGTGTGAGCTGGTAAGATGCTCACCTTAGTTTAACAATAAATCCTTTCCTCGAAATGTCCGTCTCCCTGGGCACAGTTCCTATAACTGGAGTCTGGAGGAGGGGCATAGAGGGAGGAGCCAGTTCACACCCTTTGATAGTCTTAAAGTGCCCATGTCTCTTGCGGATCCCGTCTATACCCCATGGTTCTTAATGTGACCCCAGCATCCTCTACGGACTAAGAGAAAAGGATGCCCTTGCGCACTATCCTGACTTCTCCTCCCGTCTGCTTACTTTGTGCCTTCCAACGCACAATGCGAACTACAGGTGGTGCTGCAGGGCCCACACCCTTTTACTTGCCTTACAGAACAGCTCTGGAGCTGTTACAGTGCCCAGCTGCTGCAAGAAATCAGCTTGAATGCTTCAGGGGATGGGGCATGGCCAACATGAGCCCCACACCAAAGGAGGGTGTGGGTGTTTAATGAGAACTAGGGGTCATCCAAGCACTGCAAAAGGCCGCCATGCCCTGCACGCCCCTTTTCTCTTTTCATATGCAGATGAGGGTTCCAGCCAACTTTGGCCCACTGCTTGGATAACATCACTGTATGCAAATCCGTCTGCTGCAGACCTTCCCCCAGGAATGCTTGTACTTGATGTTGCATATGGTTTGATATTTGATGGTGCTTCAGTATTAGGCAGCCTTCCGCCCTCCCATGTTCATCTGAAAAGATGTGGTCTCCCTGCAGTTGTTGTCCCCAGACGAGAGTTCCCTTGTGCTTCCTCAGTTGAATCTCCTTAACTTGACGGGGGAGGGGCTGCCCGAGCAGCCACCCTCCCCAGCCCTATCCCAACTCATACTTATTTTGCATATGAGATCTCTTGATCATGAAGATTGTTCTCACAGGGTGAGGTTCATCCATTATATTTTAAAATAGGAAGGTACAAATTACATATTTGAATTGCATTTATGTGCTTGATTCAAATGTCCCCCCCCCCCTTCCATTCTCAATTGTGCCCGTCAGCAGCTATTCTAAGGTTGCTGCCAATGGGTGTGACACATTAATTTCTTCTGTGGGGTACACTGGACTCCACAAGGATTCACATTGGGGTGTAGAGTAGGATCTTGATCTGAGGCACCAACCGGCTCAAAGCTTTTGACTGTTCCCAAGATGCTCAGTGCATTCTCCTCTATAACCCCGCTTCCATGAACAGGGAGCTCAGTTTGTAGTTGGTGCCTTCAGTAGCAGGCCACTTAACAGGGGCCTGCCTCAGGCAGCCTATTCTTAGCTATAAATTTTGACAAGAAAAGAAGAACTTGTTTTATGAGAATCTACAAGGGCTGCAGCAGGCTAGGTCTAATAGACATCTTTACTGCAGCTTCATCACTCCCAGCGGCGCTGTATACTCCCATGCCCTGGTTGCTGGGTCACTGCAGCGGAGGCTCCGGTTTCATCCTAAGGTCAGTCACACACACACCACCCTTCCGGATCACGAGGCCGCTGATGAAGGGGAGCGTGGCCGTAGGGGGTGGACCGTGTGCGCACTGGCGTGGACACTGATTACTGGGCAGCCGCTCCACTAGCCACCAGGTACAGTTAAGGAGCACAGGTCTGGGGGTTTTTCTCCTATATTAACCCAATTTTGTACTGCCCGCAGCGCATTGTGATAGGTAATAGGGCCTGATTCAGGTTGGATTGCAATCACAATAAGCGATCCAACTGCAAAAATTGCTAAGAGCATACGCATGTGCCTGCATTTTCTGTGGCACCCCGCAGAGAATGCGATCGCCTCTGCCTGTCAATCGGGGCGGGGGGGGGGGGATAGGTGGGTCAGCAACACTCCATTTCCAAGTCAGGGATGGAGCGGTGCGGGGGCAAGGCTTCAAAATGGGGTCTGCAACGGAGGAGACACAGGGGGCGTGGTCACAGCGGCTGTATGACATCACATTCAGCCGCTGTGATCACAAAAATGGTGGCGGCTTCCTGCGCGCACATACAGTCTGCACCAGCAGGAGGCTACATCATTTTTTATGATCACGCTGAACTGCAGTGCGACTGCAATTACAGCATGGACAAGAAGGGAGGCGTCATGCTGGGTGGCCATGCCCTTTCACTGTGCAGGAGCCAGCACCGCTCACACACTAGTCCCCGGGTGCAGCCCCCAACCCCCGGGACACCCGGAGCAACAAAATGTAGAATCAGGCCACCAGGCCACGCCCCTACCTATGAAACCATGCCTCCTTTTTACCATTGCGCTGCTTATCTGCGCGCACTGCATTACAATCTCCCTCGCCACCTCTCTGGGTGTCACCAGTGATAGTGACACCTCTGCCATGCTTGTAGCAGCTGGTCCTAAGATCTACGCCTCAAGCCCTGAGTGTTTGCCCTTGTGACTTGTTGATCATCATAGCGAAGCAGATGCTTACAGAAAACTGCAGGGGCTTAGATTGAAAATAAAAAAATTGATAGGTATAAGGTAGAGAGGAGCGGGTTCGGTTCTCCGAGAACCGAATTCCCCACGAACTCCACGTTGTTTACACTGGTCCGAGGCAGGCTCGGTTGTTCCCGCCTGACTCGGAAAACCTGAAAAAGGGAAAATGTCATCATCCCGCTGTCGGATTCTCGCGAGATTCGGATTCCATATAAAGAGCTGCGCGTTGCCGCCATTTTTACTCGTGCATTGAAGATAGAGCGGAATGGACGTGGCTATGTTCTCTCAGTGGAAATCTCAATATCAGTGCTCAGTATCAGTGGTTACTTATTGCTGCTCAGTAATACTAGTAGTGTGTCTCTCCTGCTCAGTGTCAGTTCTCAGTAGTATCCTCATCAGTGCTCAGTATCACTGCTCATTGTCTTGTGCTGCATTGTGGTGCTCAGCATACTACAGTACATTACTAATAGTCCAGTGCTGCATCTTGCTGCTCAGTGTCAGTTCTAGTATCCTCATCAGTGCTCACTATCACTGTTCATTGCATTTTGGTTTTCTGTATACTACAGTAACATAGTAATATAGTAACATATAGTAACATAGTTTTTGAGGTTGAATAGAGGCAAATTGCCCATCGTGTTCAACCTGTTTTAAGTTGTGATGATTCTACATACTTGCTGAATAATGTTTTATGACTAGTTAGCTACTATAACTCATGTTACCCCCGGATTAACCATGTTGATATTTTAAGTATTATAACCTTGGATAGCTTTTTCATTCAGAAATGTATCCATTCCTTTTTTAAATCCAATTACAGAGTCCACCATTACCACCTTCCCTGGCAGGGAATTCCACATCCTGATTGCCCTAACAGTGAAGATCATAGTATCTCACCTGGCAGGTAAGTAGGAGTTGGGCTAGAGCTGTGGAGGATTGCTGCTCGGGCACCCCCTGTCAAGTGAAGGAGATCCAACTGAGGCAGCACAAGGGAACTCTCGAAAGAAGAACAAGGCTAGAGGAAGATCTGAGACAAAGAAATCTGACTTTTACCAGAGCTGACCAGAGGAAAGCACAAACACAGTCCCCCACTACCACAAATAATGCAGTCGAGTTTCCCACATTTGGGGAAATCACAGGGGTCAGCATACCCAGAATGCAATGAATGAACCTCACCCTGGGAGAACAATCTTCATGACCATGGTATCTCCTATGCAAAATAAGTATGATTTGGGATAGGGCTGGGGAGGGCCGCTGCTCAGGCACATCTCTGTCAAGTAAAGGAGATTCAACTGAGGCAGCACAAGGGAACTCTCATCTGGGGACAACAACTGCAGGGAGAACACATATTTTCAGATGAAAATCTTGGTCATGCTCTGGTTTCTCTTCAGAACGAACAAATCTTTCGCCTTTTACTAAAGATTTCCGTGGAGAGGAGCAAAACTGAGTTTTACCTCAATTTTTGCATGCCCCATCTTTTTGGGGTTTCTTTTATCGGTTTAAAGATAGAATGAGTGTGCTTTAATGAAAGCTCATTTGCATAGAAATGACAGTAAATGTTTGTTTCTTTTCAAACAGAACTTTCTTGACCATGCTACTTGCTTGAAAGATCTGGGAGCACATGGAATACAGTACAAACCATGCTTATAGCAAGGAGAAGCCAGGTGAGAAATCTGCTTTCTTTCAAATTGGGCGCTCACTTTGATCTGAATGAGGACTGCTGGCATGGCACTCAGGCGACAGGTGGAATCTTGGTCATGCTCTGGTTTCTCTTCAGAACTAACAAATATTTCGCCTTTTATTAAAGATTTCCGTGGAGAGGAGCAAAACTGAGTTTTATCTCAATTTTTGCATGCCCCATATTATTGGGGTTTCTTTTATCAGTTTAAAGACAGAACGAGTGTGCTTTCTTGTTAGCTTTAATGTAAGTTTATTTGTATAACAATGACAGTAAATGTCTGTTTCTTTTCAAGCAGAACTTTCTTGACCATACTAATTGCTTGAAAGATCTGGGAGCACATGGAAAAGAGTACAAACCATGCTTATAGCAAGGGGAAGCCTGGTGAGAAATCTGCTTTCTTTCTTTCAAATTGGGTGCTCACTTTGAGCTGAATGAGGACTGCTGGCATCAGGGCCGGCTCTAGGCATGTTCGAATAGAGCGGCCGCGCAGGGCGCCACCCTTATGGGCGCCACGCGCTGGCGCCGCCATATTCGATGCTGGAGCCGGCCCTGTGTGTGTGCTGCTGCAGCATTTGGCGGTCGCGCTGTGTATGCGCGCTGCGCGGCGCCGGTATCTAACGTCAGACGCCGGCGCCGCGCATAGCCCGCCTGCACAAGTGGCCGCCCACCCGCCCGCCAGCCCGGACCCAGGCTCAGGCTCACTCGCCCGGCCTCCCGCCCGCCCGCCAGCGCTCCCACACAGGCGGACAGCAGTACTCCTCCCCAGCGCCGCAGGTATTTTTTTTTTTTGGGGGGGGGGGAGATCCGCACTGTGGGGGCATTTCTGGCACACAGGGGGCATTTTTGGTTATGTGGGGGCATTTCTGGCACTGTGGGGGCATTTCTGGCTCTGTGGGGGGCATTTCTGGCACTGTGGGGGCATTTCTGGCACTGTGGGGGCATTGCATATCTGGCTCTGTGGGGGCATATTTGGCACTGTGGGGACATATCAGGCACTGTGGGGACATTTCTGGCACTGTGGGGGCATTTCTGGCACTGTGTGGGCATTTCTGGCACTGTGGGGGCATTTCTGGCACTGTGGGGGCATTTATCTGGCTCTGTGGGGGCATTTATCTGGCTCTGTGGGGGCATTTATCTGGCTCTGTGGGGGCATTTATCTGGCACTGTGGGGGCATTTCTGGCACTGTGGGGGCATTTCTGGCACTGTGGGGACATATCAGGCACTGTGGGGGCATATCTGGCACTGTGGGGGCATATCTGGCACTGTGGGGGCATATCTGGCACTGTGGGGGCATTTCTGGCACTGTGGGGGCATTTCTGGCACTGTGGGGGCATTTATCTGGCTCTGTGGGGGCATTTATCTGGCACTGTGGGGGCATTTATCTGGCACTGGGGGCATTTATCTGGCACTGTGGGGGCATTTCTGGCACCGTGGGGGCATATCTGGCACTGTGGGGGCATATCTGGCACTGTGGGGACATATCTGGCACTGTGGGGGCATTTATCTGGCTCTGTGGGGGCATTTATGTATCAGGCACCGTGGGGGCATTTATGTATCAGGCACCGTGGGGGCATTTATGTATCATGCACCGTGGGGGCATTTATGTATCATGCACCGTGGGGGCATTTATGTATCAGGCACCGTGGGGACATTTATGTATCTGGCACCGTGGGGGCATTTATGTATCTGGCACCGTGGGGGCATTTATGTATCTGGCACCGTGGGGGCATTTATGTATCAGGCACCGTGGGGGCATTTATGTATCTGGCACCGTGGGGGCATTTATGTATCTGGCACCGTGGGGGCATTTATGTATCTGGCACCGTGGGGGCATTTCTTGCACTGTGGGGGCATTTCTTGCACTGTGGGGACATTTCTTGCACTGTGGGGGCATATCTTGCACTGTGAGGGCATTAATGTATGTGGCACTGTGGGGGCATATCTGCGCTGTGGGGGCATTTATCCATCTGGAACTGTGTGGCCATTTATGTAGCTGGCACTGCTGGGGGGCATGTCACGTGTAGCTGGCACTGCTGGGGGGCATGTCATGTGTAGCTGGCACTGCTGGGGGGCATATCATGTAGTGTTCCCGCTAGGCGTCTGTGGCTGGGCAGTGTGTCTCAGTGCTCTACCTGGCGCAATGTGTCTAACGTGCTCTTATAGGAGGTTCTACCTGGTGCAATGTGTATTAGCTGCACTACTGTGTGGTGTAATGTGAATTGCCACTATAATGTGGCTACGCACCTTCCCCACGAAGTAACTCCCCTAAATTTTTGCTGCGCGCCTTCGGCGCGCACTGTCCATGCTTTAGCGTGTGGAAATGGGAACAACAAGCATTACAGTATGTACATCATTTTGCCCACCTAACTTAAAAATGTGCCCTCCCTGTGATCAGCAACCTGCCCTAAAAAGTGAACACTAGCACGTGTAGCTGGCACTGCTGGAGGGCATGTCATGTGTAGCTGGCACTGCTGGGGGACGAGACGACGCCCACTTTTTCAAGAGGCCACACCCACTTTTCCAAGGGCGCGCGCGCCTTCGGCGCGCGCATGGGGGGGGGGCACTTTTAAATTTTCTCGCTCAGGGTGCTAGTAGGCCTGGAGCCGGCCCTGGCTGGCATGGCACTCAGGCGACAGGTGGAATCTTGGTCATGCTCTGGTTTCTCTTCAGAACGAACAAATCTTTCGCCTTTTACTAAAGATTTCCATGGAGAGGAGCAAAACTGAGTTTTATCTCAAATTTTGCATGCCCCATCTTATTGGGGTTTTATTTTATCGGTTTAAAGATAGAACGAGTGTGCTTTAATGTAAGCTCATTTGCATAGAAATGACAGTAAATGTTTGTTTCTTTTCAAACAGAACTTTCTTGACTATACTAATTGCTTGAAAGATCTGGGAACACATGGAAAAAAATACAAACCATGTTTATAGCTAGGGGAAGCCTGGTGAGAAATCTGCTTTCTTTCTTTCAAATTGGGTGCTCACTTTGAGCTGAATAAGAACTGCTGGCATGGCACTCAGGCGACAGGTGGAATCTTGGTCATGCTCTGGTTTCTCTTCAGAACGAACAAATCTTTCGCCTTTTACTAAAGATTTCCGTGGAGAGGAGCAAAACTGAGTTTTATCTCATTTTTTCCTTGCCCCATCTTATTGGGGTTTTATTTTATCTGTTTAAAGATAGAACGAGTGTGCTTTAATGTAAGCTCATTTGCATAGAAATTACAGTAAATGTTTGTTTCTTTTCAAACAGAACTTTCTTGACCACACTAATTGCTTGAAAGATCTGGGAGCACATGGAAAAGAGTACAAACCATGTTTATAGCAAGGGTAAGCCTGGTGAGAAATCTGCTTTCTTTCATTCAAATTGGGTGCTCACTTTCAGCTGAATGAGAACTGCTGGCATGGCACTCAGGCGACAGGTGGAATCTTGGTCATGCTCTGGATTCTCTTCAGAACTAACAAATATTTCGCCTTTTATTAAAGATTTCCGTGGAGAGGAGCAAAACTGAGTTTTATCTCAATTTTTGCATGCCCCATATCATACCTCCCAACTGTCCCGATTTTCGCGGGACAGTCCCGTTTTTTGGGGACTGTCCCGCTGTCCCACCTGCGGGCCGCAGTGTCCCGCGGTGGGGAGGACAGTTGGGAGGCTCTGTCTGTCGCTGCCCTGCTTAGCAGAGCAGCGGTGAATAGACGCTGTGCGCATGCGCACAGCGTCTATTCACTGAAGTCAGAGGGAGAGGTGGCATGCCAGCGGCTCACAGAGCGCTGGGCATGCCCCCTCAGTGCCGAAAACGGGGGCGTGACTCGCGATCGCGGGTCCTCCCGCGAAGTCACACCCCCTTTTACTTAGGCCACGCTGCAATTGTTCATGCCGTTGGCTTGTGTTCTGTTGAATGCCACGTTCTGCGGCATGCTTAAGGTGTGAGCTGGTAAGATGCTCACCTTAGTTTAACAATAAATCCTTTCCTCGAAATGTCCGTCTCCCTGGGCACAGTTCCTATAACTGGAGTCTGGAGGAGGGGCATAGAGGGAGGAGCCAGTTCACACCCTTTGATAGTCTTAAAGTGCCCATGTCTCTTGCGGATCCCGTCTATACCCCATGGTTCTTAATGTGACCCCAGCATCCTCTACGGACTAAGAGAAAAGGATGCCCTTGCGCACTATCCTGACTTCTCCTCCCGTCTGCTTACTTTGTGCCTTCCAACGCACAATGCGAACTACAGGTGGTGCTGCAGGGCCCACACCCTTTTACTTGCCTTACAGAACAGCTCTGGAGCTGTTACAGTGCCCAGCTGCTGCAAGAAATCAGCTTGAATGCTTCAGGGGATGGGGCATGGCCAACATGAGCCCCACACCAAAGGAGGGTGGGGGTGTTTAATGAGAACTAGGGGTCATCCAAGCACTGCAAAAGGCCGCCATGCCCTGCACGCCCCTTTTCTCTTTTCATATGCAGATGAGGGTTCCAGCCAACTTTGGCCCACTGCTTGGATAACATCACTGTATGCAAATCCGTCTGCTGCAGACCTTCCCCCAGGAATGCTTGTACTAGATGTTGCATATGGTTTGATATTTGATGATGCTTCAGTATTAGGCAGCCTTCCGCCCTCCCATGTTCATCTGAAAAGATGTGGTCTCCCTGCAGTTGTTGTCCCCAGACGAGAGTTCCCTTGTGCTTCCTCAGTTGAATCTCCTTAACTTGACGGGGGAGGGGCTGCCCGAGCAGACACCCTCCCCAGCCCTATCCCAACTCATACTTATTTTGCATATGAGATTTCTTGATCATGAAGATTGTTCTCACAGGGTGAGGTTCATCCATTATATTTTAAAATAGGAAGGTACAAATTACATATTTGAATTGCATTTATGTGCTGGATTCAAATGTCCCCCCCCCCCTTCCATTCTCAATTGTGCCCGTCAGCAGCTATTCTAAGGTTGCTGCCAATGGGTGTGACACATTAATTTCTTCTGTGGGGTACACTGGACTCCACAAGGATTCACATTGGGGTGTAGAGTAGGATCTTGATCTGAGGCACCAACCGGCTCAAAGCTTTTGACTGTTCCCAAGATGCTCAGTGCATTCTCCTCTATAACCCCGCTTCCATGAACAGGGAGCTCAGTTTGTAGTTGGTGCCTTCAGTAGCAGGCCACTTAACAGGGGCCTGCCTCAGGCAGCCTATTCTTAGCTATAAATTTTGACAAGAAAAGAAGAACTTGTTTTATGAGAATCTACAAGGGCTGCAGCAGGCTAGGTCTAATAGACATCTTTACTGCAGCTTCATCACTCCCAGCGACGCTGTATACTCCCGTGCCCTGGTTGCTGGGTCACTGCAGCGGAGGCTCCGGTTTCATCCTAAGGTCAGTCACACACACACCACCCTTCCGGATCACGAGGCCGCTGTTGAAGGGGAGCGTGGCCGTAGGGGGTGGACCGTGTGCGCACTGGCGTGGACACTGATTACTGGGCAGCCGCTCCACTAGCCACCAGGTACAGTTAAGGAGCACAGGTCTGGGGGGTTTTCTCCTATATTAACCCAATTTTGTACTGCCCGCAGCGCATTGTGATAGGTAATAGGGCCTGATTCAGGTTGGATTGCAATCACAATAAGCGATCCAACTGCAAAAATTGCTAAGAGCATACGCATGTGCCTGCATTTTCTGCGGCACCCCGCAGAGAATGCGATCGCCTCTGCCTGTCAATCGGGGCGGGGGGGGGGGGATAGGTGGGTCAGCAACACTCCATTTCCAAGTGAGGGATGGAGCGGTGCGGGTGCAAGGCTTCAAAATGGGGTCTGCAATGGAGGAGACACAGGGGGCGTGGTCACAGCGGCTGTATGACATCACATTCAGCCGCTGTGATCACAAAAATGGTGGCGGCTTCCTGCGCGCACATACAGTCTGCACCAGCAGGAGGCTACACCATTTTTTATGATCACGCTGAACTGCAGTGCGACTGCAATTACAGCATGGTCAAGAAGGGAGGCGTCATGCTGGGTGGCCATGCCTTTTCACTGTGCAGGAGCCAGCACCGCTCACACACTAGTCCCCGGGTGCAGTCCCCAACCCCCGGGACACCCGGAGCAACAAAATGTAGATTCAGGCCACCAGGCCACGTCCCTACCTATGAAACCATGCCTCCTTTTTACCATTGCGCTGCTTATCTGCGCGCACTGCATTACAATCTCCCTCGCCACCTCTCTGGGTGTCACCAGTAATAGTGACACCTCTGCCATGCTTGTAGCAGCTGGTCCTAAGATCTACGCCTCAAGCCCTGAGTGTTTGCCCTTGTGACTTGTTGATCATCATAGCGAAGCAGATGCTTACAGAAAACTGCAGGGGCTTAGATTGAAAATAAAAAAATTGATGGGTATAAGGTAGAGAGGAGCGGGTTCGGTTCTCCGAGAACCGAATTCCCCACGAACTCCACGTGGTTTACACTGGTCCGAGGCAGGCTCGGTTGTTCCCGCCTGACTCGGAAAACCTGAACAAGGGAAAATGTCATCATCCCGCTGTCGGATTCTCGCGAGATTCGGATTCCATATAAAGAGCTGCGCGTTGCCGCCATTTTTACTCGTGCATTGAAGAGAGAGCGGAATGGACGTGGCTATGTTCTCTCAGTGGAAATCTCAATAGCAGTGCTCAGTATCAGTGGTTACTTATTGCTGCTCAGTAATACTAGTAGTGTGTCTCTCCTGCTCAGTGTCAGTTCTCAGTAGTATCCTCATCAGTGCTCAGATCACTGCTCATTGTCTTGTGCTGCATTGTGGTGCTCAGCATACTACAGTACATTACTAATAGTCCAGTGCTGCATCTTGCTGCTCAGTGTCAGTTCTAGTATCCTCATCAGTGCTCACTATCACTGTTCATTGCATTTTGGTTTTCTGTATACTACAGTAACATAGTAATATAGTAACATATAGTAACATAGTTTTTGAGGTTGAATAGAGGCAAATTGCCCATCGTGTTCAACCTGTTTTAAGTTGTGATGATTCTACATACTTGCTGAATAATGTTTTATGACTAGTTAGCTACTATAACTCATGTTACCCCCGGATTAACCATGTTGATATTTTAAGTATTATAACCTTGGATAGCTTTTTCATTCAGAAATGTATCCATTCCTTTTTTAAATCCAATTACAGAGTCCGCCATTACCACCTTCCCTGGCAGGGAATTCCACATCCTGATTGCCCTAACAGTGAAGATCATAGTATCTCACCTGGCAGGTAAGTAGGAGTTGGGCTAGAGCTGTGGAGGATTGCTGCTCGGGCACCCCCTGTCAAGTGAAGGAGATCCAACTGAGGCAGCACAAGGGAACTCTCGAAAGAAGAACAAGGCTAGAGGAAGATCTGAGACAAAGAAATCTGACTTTTACCAGAGCTGACCAGAGGAAAGCACAAACACAGTCCCCCACTACCACAAATAATGCAGTCGAGTTTCCCACATTTGGGGAAATCACAGGGGTCAGCATACCCAGAATGCAATGAATGAACCTCACCCTGGGAGAACAATCTTCATGACCATGGTATCTCCTATGCAAAATAAGTATGATTTGGGATAGGGCTGGGGAGGGCCGCTGCTCAGGCACATCTCTGTCAAGTAAAGGAGATTCAACTGAGGCAGCACAAGGGAACTCTCATCTGGGGACAACAACTGCAGGGAGAACACATATTTTCAGATGAAAATCTTGGTCATGCTCTGGTTTCTCTTCAGAACGAACAAATCTTTCGCCTTTTACTAAAGATTTCCGTGGAGAGGAGCAAAACTGAGTTTTACCTCAATTTTTGCATGCCCCATCTTTTTGGGGTTTCTTTTATCGGTTTAAAGATAGAATGAGTGTGCTTTAATGAAAGCTCATTTGCATAGAAATTACAGTAAATGTTTGTTTCTTTTCAAACAGAACTTTCTTGACCATGCTACTTACTTGAAAGATCTGGGAGCACATGGAATACAGTACAAACCATGCTTATAGCAAGGAGAAGCCAGGTGAGAAATCTGCTTTCTTTCAAATTGGGCGCTCACTTTGATCTGAATGAGGACTGCTGGCATGGCACTCAGGCGACAGGTGGAATCTTGGTCATGCTCTGGTTTCTCTTCAGAATGAACAAATCTTTCGCCTTTTATTAAAGATTATCCGTGGAGAGGAGCAAAACTGAGTTTTATCTCAATTTTTGCATGCCCCATATTATTGGGGTTTCTTTTATCAGTTTAAAGACAGAACGAGTGAGCTTTCTTGTTGGCTTTAATGTACGTTTATTTGTATAACAATGACAGTAAATGTCTGTTTCTTTTCAAGCAGAACTTTCTTGACCATACTAATTGCTTGAAAGATCTGGGAGCACATGGAAAAGAGTACAAACCATGCTTATAGCAAGGGGAAGCCTGGTGAGAAATCTGCTTTCTTTCTTTCATATTGGGTGCTCACTTTGAGCTGAATGAGGACTGCTGGCATGGCACTCAGGCGACAGGTGGAATCTTGGTCATGCTCTGGTTTCTCTTCAGAACGAACAAATCTTTCGCCTTTTACTAAAGATTTCCGTGGAGAGGAGCAAAACTGAGTTTTATCTAAATTTTTGCATGCCCCATATTATTGGGGTTTCTTTTATCTGTTTAAAGACAGAACGAGTGTGCTTTCTTGTTAGCTTTAATGTAAGTTGCCATAGATGCAGTGAAACACGCGTGTAGGGCACGGCGTGTCCTCGTGTATTTGACTCATGTGAAATGTTATAAAACAAAAATATATGATTATGATGTTAGCTGTTAGTCTCCACTAATAGGGAATAGAAGCTGAGCTATAAGAAAGGAATACACTAGATATGATGTCACTTAGCAATTACAATGTCTAAAGTGCATACAGATAGCTACTAATAACTCTTGATAAGAAAGTATATCAGTGTGGGTATATTTATATGATGGGATATTGGGACTAGTGAATATATATCACTCCTGCTGTCCAGATTGGCAATAACCAGACAATTATGATAAGAGTAGAGATGTCACATGGGCTGCTATAGATATTAATTTAATGCTGTATGTGTCATTTGTTACAAATGGATACATTTTCTATGAGTCAGCCTAGCAGCTGCATGTTCTAACAGAACACTATCCTCACACAGAATCTGCTAACCTTGAGATAACTAAATGACAGTGTGTAACAGTCTCTTTACTATAAGACTGTTACAAAGTAATATATATATTTGAAGTCAGTCTAGCAGCTGTGTGTTCCAGCAGTTTATAAGACAAAGAAAATCTCCTATTGTGGAATCTAGACACATGGGACTGCTGGCCTGTGTCATACTATTTCTATGTAATACCAGTAACATGTATATAACTGTTACATAATTGTTACAAATGGATAAATCTTTGAGTCAGCCTAGCAGCTGCATGTCCTAACAGGACACCATAAATCCTTTACAGTGTAACAAATTGATTGGTAACACTTAAAGGCTGGAGAGCAGTTATATGCCTTACTAGCATACTCAATATACCACATTATTACACCAGTTACCACGATTATTGACAGCGCATTTGATATATTATATTACCCTCACACTGAGTCTGTTTACCTTTAGATAACTAAGTGACCGAATATGTAACAGTTTCTCTATCATAAGACTGTTACAAAGTGAGATAGATATATTTGGAAGTCAGTCAAACAGCTGTGTGTTTCAGCGGTTTATAAGAAAATTCCTCATTGTGGAATCTGGACCACTAAGGGTTATTATATATATAGCACATGGAATTGCCACATCTCCCTATATGATAATTTCATTACACTGTAACATAATAAGAATTAACTCTTTAACAGTGTAAATAGAGAGTAATGAATCTCTGACACATGGAATATATTATTTCTTAGATGAATTGGATAAACCATTATGACAGACACTTTGCTTCCTAATAAGAATTGAGGTGGCTATACCTCTAAGGAAAGCATTATTGCCTACGCCTAGATCAGATTAAATAAGATCTGGCTGAATATATGAAGGAAGGTTGCTATTTATATGAGAATTGGAATTGCTATATTCCTTAAGGCAACCCCACCGATTGATATATGTTGTCAATTAAGTATATCTGAACGGCTATATCTGGACCAGATTTAATAAGATCTGGCTGATTATATGAAGGAGGGCTGCTATTTATATTGGAATTGCCATATTCCTTAAGGCAACCGCACCTGTTGGTATATCTCGCCAATTAACTATATCTAAACAGCTAAATTAAAGCTATTCATCATTTTTTTAGTTTGGATATTAATAAATATGATCTTTCCATGATGCATAGAGATTTCCCTATCAAGTGATTCCTTATCCGATATAGAAAGCTATCCCCCTATGGTATTGAATTTAGGAATATAGTCTTAGGGGACACAGAGAAATAAGTGATCCCCATCTACCTAAGCACCCCACAAATTGGAGGTTAGCTTACCGGTTATACTCAATCACCCCCACAAATTCGCCAATGGGGATGGCTTCCCGGGAGGTAACCCCTATTGAGTGAAGGGAGTATATAGGATACGACCCAGTGGTACCTGACGACATAGATACTAACAGCTATTTAATAACATTACGCTAGAAAGTGATTATTAGCAACATATATATCTATATAAACAACCCCGCCAGGGTTGTGCCTTCAAAAATAATCACACACGGACACGCTTTTTAAACCTTTTTTTCACATCTCTTTATTCTTCTTATGCACATGTATGTTAGTTCTGTGATTTTAACCTTTATGTTTCACTGCAGTTTGGGATAATAATATTAATATTTATCCAATTTTAATACATACTTAATAAAGGTTATATTTTATGATTCATTCATTCTGTCCAGTGCGTCAACAGTGCAGATTTCTTCTTGTTTTTTCTCCCAAATTCTATAACAATGACAGTAAATGTTGTTACTTTTCAAACAGAACTTTCTTGACCATGCTACTTGCTTGAAAGATCTGGGAGCACATGGAAAACAGTACAAACCATGCAGTATCACAAGATCCTTTATTTGATCTTTCATGAAGATAGAGCAGAATTGAGGACACGTCAACAATTTCTGCCGAAGGTGGTTCATCTTTCCACATGGTGCCTTTGGCCACTGACACCTTCGTTGAGTCAAAGTCTCTGGCTGTGGTCAGAACTTTGAAAATTTATGTCACCAGAACGGTTCAGATTAGGAAAACAGAGGCTCTGTTTGTCCTGTATGCTCCCAACAGGATTGGGTGTCCTGCTTCCATGTAGACCATTATGCGCTGGATCTGTGGTAAGATTCAGCATGCTCATTCCACGGCAGGATTGCCGTTACTGAAATAGGTGAAGACCCATTCTACTAGAAAGGTGGGTTCATCCTGGGCAGCTGGTCGGGGAGTCTCGGCATTGCAATTTTGCCGAGCAGCTATTTAGTAAACACTTTTGCTAAGTTTTACAAGTTTGATACCTTGGCTGATGATAACCTCAAGTTGGGTCATTCGGTGCTGCAGAGTCGTACGCACTCTCCCACCCGTTCAAGAGCTTTGGTATAACCCCATGGTTCTTAATGTGACCCCAGCATCCTCTAGGTCGTATGAGAAAATAGGATTTTAATACCTACCGGTAAATCCTTTTCTCTTAGTCCGTAGAGGATGCTGGGCACCCGTCCCAGTCCATACTGTGTCTGCAGTTATTACTTGTGGTTATACACATGTTGTGTTATGGTTCTGGTCAGCTTTTTGCTGCAATTGTTCATGCCGTTGGCTTGTGTTCTGTTGAATGCCACATTCTGCGGCATGCTTAAGGTGTGAGCTGGTAAGATGCTCACCTTAGTTTAACAATAAATCCTTTCCTCGAAATGTCCGTCTCCCTGGGCTCAGTTCCTATAACTGGAGTCTGGAGGAGGGGCATAGAGGGAGGAGCCAGTTCACACCCTTTGAAAGTCTTAAAGTGCCCATGTCTCTTGCGGATCCCGTCTATACCCCATGGTTCTTAATGTGACCCCAGCATCCTCTACGGACTAAGAGAAAAGGATGCCCTTGCGCACTATCCTGACTTCTCCTCCCGTCTGCTTACTTTGTGCCTTCCAACGCACAATGCGAACTACAGGTGGTGCTGCAGGGCCCACACCCTTTTACTTGCCTTACAGAACAGCTCTGGAGCTGTTACAGTGCCCAGCTGCTGCAAGAAATCAGCTTGAATGCTTCAGGGGATGGGGCATGGCCAACATGAGCCCCACACCAAAGGAGGGTGGGGGTGTTTAATGCGAACTAGGGGTCATCCAAGCACCGCAAAAGGCCGCCATGCCCTGCATGCCCCTTTTCTCTTTTCATATGCAGATGAGGGTTCCAGCCAACTTTGGTCCACTGCTTGGATGACATCACCGTATGCAAATCCGTCTTCTGCAGACCTTCCCCCTGGAATGCTTGTACTAGTTGTTGCATATGGTTTGATATTTGATGGTGCTTCAATATTAGGCAGCCTTCCACCCTCCCATGTTCATCTGAACAGATGTGGTCTCCCTGCAGTTGTTGTCCCCAGACGAGAGTTCCCTTGTGCGTCCTCAGTTGAATCTCCTTAACTTGACGGGGGAGGGGCTGCCCGAGCAGCCACCCTCCCCAGCCCTATCCCAACTCATACTTATTTTGCATATGAGATCTCTTGATCATGAAGATTGTTCTCACAGGGTGATGTTCATCCATTATATTTTAAAATAGGAAGGTACAAATTACATATTTGAATTGCATCTATGTGCTGGATTCAAATGTCCCCCCCCCCCCTTCCTTTCTCAATTGTGCCCGTCAGCAGCTATTCTAAGGTTGCTGCCAATGGGTGTGACACATTAATTTCTTCTGTGGGGTACACTGGACTCCACAAGGATTCACATTGGGGTGTAGAGTAGGATCTTGATCTGAGGCACCAACCGGCTCAAAGCTTTTGACTGTTCCCAAGATGCTCAGTGCATTCTCCTCTTTAACCCCGCTTCCATGAACAGGGAGCTCAGTTTGTAGTTGGTGCCTTCAGTAGCAGGCCTCTTAACAGGGGCCTGCCTCAAGCAGCCTATTCTTAGCTATTAATTTTGACAAGAAAAGAAGAACTTGTTTTATGAGAATCTACAAGGGCTGCAGCAGGCTAGGTCTAATAGACATCTTTACTGCAGCTTCATCACTCCCAGCGGCGCTGTATACTCCCGTGCCCTGGTTGCTGGGTCACTGCAGCGGAGGCTCCAGTTTCTTCCTAAGGTCAGTCACACACACACCGCCCTTCCGGATCACGAGGCCGCTGATGAAGGGGAGCGTGGCCGTAGGGGGTGGACCGTGTGCGCACTGGCGTGGACACTGATTACTGGGCAGCCGCTCCACTAGCCACCAGGTACAGTTAAGGAGCACAGGTCTGGGAGTTTTACTCCTATATTAACCCAATTTTGTACTGCCCGCAGCGCATTGTGATAGGTAATAGGGCCTGATTCAGGTTGGATTGCAATCACAATAAGCGATCCAACTGCAAAAATTGCTAAGAGCATACGCATGTGCCTACATTTTCTGCGGCACCCCGCAGAGAATGCGATCGCCTCTGCCTGTCAATCGGGGCGGGGGGGGGGGGGAGAGGGGGGTCAGCAACACTCCATTTCCAAGTCAGGGATGGAGCGGTGCGGGGGCAAGGCTTCAAAATGGGGTCTGCAACGGAGGAGACACAGGGGGCGTGGTCACAGCGGCTGTATGACATCACATTCAGCCGCTGTGATCACAAAAATGGTGGCGGCTTCCTGCGCGCACATACAGTCTGCACCAGCAGGAGGCTACACCATTTTATATGATCACGCTGAACTGCAGTGCGACTGCAATTACAGCATGGTCAAGAATGGAGGCGTCATGCTCGGTGGCCATGCACTGTCACTGTGCAGGAGCCAGCACCGCACACACACTAGTCCCCGGGTGCAGCCCCCAACCCCCGGGACACCCGGAGCAACAAAATGTAGATTCAGGCCACCAGGCCACGTCCCTACCTATGAAACCATGCCTCCTTTTTACCATTGCACTGCTTATCTGCGCGCACTGCATTACAATCTCCCTCGCCACCTCTCTGGGTGTCACCAGTGATAGTGACACCTCTGCCATGCTTGTAGCAGCTGGTCCTAAGATCTACGCCTCAAGCCCTGAGTGTTTGCCCTTGTGACTTGTTGATCATCATAGCGAAGCAGATGCTTACAGAAAACTGCAGGGGCTTAGATTGAAAATAAAAAAATTGATGGGTATAAGGTAGAGAGGAGCGGGTTCGGTTCTCCGAGAACCGAATTCCCGACGAACTCCACGTGGTTTACACTGGTCCGAGGCAGGCTCGGTTGTTCCCGCCTGACTCGGAAAACCTGAACAAGGGAAAATGTCATCATCCCGCTGTCGGATTCTCGCGAGATTCGGATTCCATATAAAGAGCTGCGCGTTGCCGCCATTTTTACTCGTGCATTGAAGAGAGAGCGGAGAGGACGTGGCTATGTTCTCTCAGTGGAAATCTCAATATCAGTGCTCAGTATCAGTGGTTACTTATTGCTGCTCAGTAATACTAGTAGTGTGTCTCTCCTGCTCAGTGTCAGTTCTCAGTAGTATCCTCATCAGTGCTCAGTATCACTGCTCATTGTCTTGTGCTGCATTGTGGTGCTCAGCATACTACAGTACATTACTAATAGTCCAGTGCTGCATCTTGCTGCTCAGTGTCAGTTCTAGTATCCTCATCAGTGCTCACTATCACTGCTCATTACATTGTGGTGTTCTGTATACTACAGTAACATAGTAATATAGTAACATATAGTAACATAGTTTTTGAGGTTGAATAGAGGCAAATTGCCCATCGTGTTCAACCTGTTTTAAGTTGTGATGATTCTACATACTTGCTGAATAATGTTTTATGACTAGTTAACTACTATAACTCATGTTACCCCCGGAATAACCATGTTGATATTTTAAGTATTATAACCTTGGATAGCTTTTTCATTCAGAAATGTATCCATTCCTTTTTTAAATCCAATTACAGAGTCCGCCATTACCACCTTCCCTGGCAGGGAATTCCACATCCTGATTGCCCTAACAGTGAAGATCATAGTATCTCACCTGGCAAGTAAGTAGGAGTTGGGCTAGAGCTGTGGAGGATTGCTGCTCGGGCACCCCCTGTCAAGTGAAGGAGATCCAACTGAGGCAGCACAAGGGAACTCTCGAAAGAAGAACAAGGCTAGAGGAAGATCTGAGACAAAGAAATCTGACTTTTACCAGAGCTGACCAGAGGAAAGCACAAACACAGTCCCCCACTACCACAAATAATGCAGTCGAGTTTCCCACATTTGGGGAAATCACAGGGGTCAGCATACCCAGAGTGCAATGAATGAACCTCACCCTGGGAGAACAATCTTCATGACCATGGTATCTCCTATGCAAAATAAGTATGATTTGGGATAGGGCTGGGGAGGGCCGCTGCTCAGGCACATCTCTGTCAAGTAAAGGAGATTCAACTGAGGCAACACAAGGGAACTCTCATCTGGGGACAACAACTGCAGGGAGAACACATATTTTCAGATGAACATGGGAGGGCAGAAGGCTGCCTAATACTGAAGCACCCCCAAACAACAAACCAAATGCAACTACTAGTGCAAGCATTCCTGGGGGAAGGCCTGCAGCAGATGGATTTGCATATGGTGATGTCATCCAAGCAGTGGGTCAAAGTTGGCTTCAACCCTCGTCTGCATATGAAAATAAAAATGGGGTGTGCAGGGCATGGCGGCCTTTTGCGGCGCTTGGATGACCCCTAGTTCGCATTAAACACCTCCACCTTCCTTCGGTGTGGGGCTCATGTTGGCTATGCCCCAGCCCCTGAAGCATTCAAGCTGATTTCTTGCAGCAGCTGGGCACTGTAACAGCTCCAGAGCTGCTCTGTAAAGCAAGTAAAAGGGTGTGGGCCCTGCAGCACTACCTGTAGTTTGCATTGTGCTTTGGAAGGCACAAAGTAAGCAGACGGGAGAAGTCAGGATAGTGCACAAGGGCATAGAAGGGAGCGGCTCAAGAAAAGAGAAGTGGAAACAGACAGCAAACTAGGCTGGAGAGAGACCTGAGACAAAGAGATCTGAATTATACGAGAGCCGACCAGAGGAAACACAAATTATGTAATCAAGTGTCCCACATTTGGGGAAATCGTAGGAGCAGCACACCCAGAGTGCATTGGGTGAGCCTTGCCCTGGGAGAAGCACCTTCCTGATCATAGTATCTCACCTGGCAGGTAAGTAGGAGTTGGGCTAGAGCTGGGGAGGGTCGCTGTTCGGGCACCCCCCTGTCAAGTGAAGGAGCTCCAACTGAGGCAGCACAAGGAAACTCTCGAAAAAAGAACAAGGCTAGAGGAAGATCTGAGACAAAGAAATCTGACTTTTACCAGAGCTGACCAGAGGAAAGCACAAACACAGTCCCCCACTACCACAAATAATGCAGTCGAGTTTCCCACATTTGGGGAAATCACAGGGGTCAGCATACCCAGAATGCAATGAATGAACCTCACCCTGGGAGAACAATCTTCATGACAATGGTATCTCCTATGCAAAATAAGTATGATTTGGGATAGGGCTGGGGAGGGCCGCTGCTCAGGCACATCTCTGTCAAGTAAAGGAGATTCAACTGAGGCAGCACAAGGGAACTCTCATCTGGGGACAACAACTGCAGGGAGAACACATATTTTCAGATGAACATGGGAGAGCAGAAGGCTGCCTAATACTGAAGCACCCCCAAACAACAAACCAAATGCAACAACTAGTACAAGCATTCCTGGGAAAAGGTCTGCAGAAGACGGATTTGCATACGGTGATGTCATCCAAGCAGTGGGCCAAAGTTGGCTGGAACCCTCATCTGCATATGAAAAGAGAAAAGGGGTATGCAGGGCATGGCGGCCTTTTGCGGCGCTTGGATGACCCTTAGTTCGCATTAAACACCTCCACCCTCCGTCGGTGTGGGGCTCATGTTGGCTATGCCCCAGCCCCTGAAGCATTCAAGCTGATTTCTTGCAGCAGCTGGGCACTGTAACAGCTCCAGAGCTGCTCTGAAAGGCAAGTAAAAGGGTGTGGGCCCTGCAGCACTACCTGTAGTATGCATTGTGCGTTGGAAGGCACAAAGTAAGCAGACAGGAGAAGTCAGGAGAGTGCACAAGGGCATAGAAGGCAGCGGCTCAAGAAAAGAGAAGTGGAAACAGACAGCAAACTAGGCTGGAGAGAGACCTGAGACAAAGAGATCTGAATTATACGAGAGCCGACCAGGGGAAACACAAATTATGCAGTCAAGTTTCCCACATTTGGGGAAATCGCAGGAGCAGCACACCCAGAGTGCAATGGGTGAGCCTTGCCCTGGGAGAAGCACCTTCATGATCATAGTATCTCACCTGGCAGGTATGTAGGAGTTGGGCTAGAGCTGGGGAGGGTCGCTGCTTGGGTACCTGAAGGGTTAAATATACTCTGTCATTGTGCATTGTGTAAATATTGTTTCTTTTTCTTTTGCCTTGGATTTAGCTTGCATTGCATAAAATGAATATAGCTCCACCCATAGTTTGTTGGGAACTGTGTGAAATCACCACCCCTAGATGAAGTACTAGGCTGTATCCTACATCCCCCCATGTAGCCTGTTTTACCCCTCCTATGCAGTAAAGTTAAACCAATAAAGTATTTACTTTTGCCTACCCCTCCCTGGACATTCCAATCCCTCCCTAGACAATGATGCCTTATATACCATTGTTATGAACAATAAACGCAGAGTGATTCTTAACTACATGGTGTCGTGTATTATCTGTAACGTTAAGGATTGCTCTCACTGACGTCAGTGGCCACCAAATCGAGGGGTACAAGAAGAGGCTGATTTTCCTTTCAAAGTGGGGGCTCAGTCCTGGATTCAGTTGATCGCCCCCGAACCGGTAAGATAGAGAATTCATTGTCTGTCTTTTCCGTAAGGGATTGCGTTCAAACACTGAATTTGAACTCGCTCCGTGTTCCGGGAACACGTGACAAGGTAATATTTAAGTCCGGGACTTAATATTACGTAGTTTTATGTAAGGCATAAAACAGGTATCAGGGATACCATATAATCTTTAATGTCTGGGACTTAAAGATACGTCTGAGAAAAGCGCAATTCTCCAAAGACGTTAGTATCTGGGATACTTAAAAAAAAAAAAAAAATAGACCTGGGGTCTATACGTAACGTAGAAAATACCCCGATTTGATCGCCTATATATTCTTGTATGTTTGTAGTGTGATAAGTTCTTATGTTTGGTCCAGACGGCTGGTAAGTTTTCGTCTGCCAGATATCTTTACTCAAAACACTTTTCTTGCTTCCTGTTTAAAACGCTGTATTTTTTCTGACATCTTGTACGAAGGTAAGCGTACCCGTCAAAAGATTTCATGTTCTTATTATACAGATAATATTGTGATATTGTCAATGACTAATTAACTGGTGTTAACTAATGCATGCATAGAAAGTTTTTGTAAATTGCATTTTTTTTTGTTGTGAAATTGCATAGAAAGTCTTTTTGTTGTGAAATTGTATAGAAGGTTTTTTTTAAACTGCATTTTTGTTGTGATATTGCATAGACAGTTGTTGTAAGTTGTTGTGGAAATTGCGTAGAAAGCTGGTGTAGATTGTATTCTTTACTATGGGAGGGGGTCAGAGTAAAACAGTCATTTATCCTCCACCTTTACCAGGGGAGACATGTAAGGAATATGTTGCCCGTAACTCCACCACAGATTATTATTTAGTTAACCCTTGGGTGGATAACTTAGCAGGATGGACAGAGAAAGTTGGCAGCCCCAGTCCATTCCCCCGTGACGGTATTAATTATCCCTTTTATATGGACATGGTCAAAGGTCTTTGTCTGGAAGACAAGGAAGCCTGGCCATGGTATGATCATGACCCACAATGGGACATGACATATATGCGTGCTGGAGGAGAGCAATGGCTCACGATAGCACCTCATTGGTATGACAAGAATATCAAGCAGAAACAGCGTAGAATAAAATCTGTAACTTCCAGACTGCATAAAGCTGAGGAATTTAGAAGCAACAAGTTTCTGAAAAATTCTTCTCCCCCGCCTTACACTCCCCTAAATCCCTCCTTAAAAGACACAGATATTTTAGCTGCAATTGCTTTGTCACGAATGCCAATGCAAGGAGGAGGGGGAGGAGGAGGAGGGGAAGGAGGCTCAGGAGGCTCTGAAGGAGAAATAGCCCCCCCTGACAGTACCCTCCACATAGACGTAACCACCCCCGCCCCTAGTGCCCCTACTCCTAACAGACAAACCGCCTCCCGCCGCAACGCTGACTTAACTATTGCTACTGACAACCCTCTCACCCCCTCCACAACGCGATCCGGCACTGGTTTCCTCGGTGTCGCCACCCACCTGCCCTTCATGACAGTAGGGGATCAGTTGTTAAAGAAACCCATTGAAATAGAGGATTTAGACAGAATTGTTAAGAACTGTCCCAAACCCACTGTTGCACCTGACGGCTGCATAGCTTACTTGAAAAAGGCTTGCACAGGACGCAGCTATACTCAAGAAGATATGAAGCTGATCATAGATGGGGTTATAGACCATTACAACGGGTGGGATTGGAAAAAGATTCCCACCATAAACACTCCTACCATCCTTAACGATGCCGTTCGCTACCCTCTCAATACTGGGGACGGTGTAACGGAGATGTGGAAGGAAATTGAGACCCATATGAAAGAGATTTTTAAAACCCGGGCTTCTCTTCCTATTGCCGTAGCATGTAAACAAAAGCCCACTGAAACTGTCACTGAGTTTTGGAAGAGGTTTAAAAAGTGTTGGTCTGAAGATGCAGGTCTTACTCTTGTAGATACAGACCATTTACTAATTTCTACCTTTGTAAATAACTTGTTGCCATCTGTTATGGTCCCTGTTAAGCAAGGTGTTTCTTCCTGGACCTCTGATAATATTAAGGAATTTGAAAAGCACTTATATGAAAAGGAAGCTGCAGGATGCTTTGATGTTAAAAAACCCTTGCAGAATGCCCCAACTCATAATTACCAAAATCAGAGAGGTCGGGGAGATAGACGCCAGCAGCACTCCACTGGCCCACCCCGTAATCCAGCCCGATATCAAAACCCGCAAGCCAGGCCACCCCACCCCCCTGACTCTGCCAGCAGGAAACAAACCTCCTGCTTCAACTGTGGAAGGGACGATCACTGGGCAAGGGATTGCCCTTGTCCCCCACAAAACCACCGACAGCCCCAAGCTCCGGCTCCCTCCCGGGATCATCCCCGACAGTCACACAACAACCCCTTTCAGGATCATGTCCGATTCCGAGTTGACTGGCAGGACCCCTCCCACTGACGGGGCCCGGAGGAGGGTATCCCAGCCTTTGCCCAGCTCACCAGACACTGGAAGGACCCACTAACCTTGATTATAGGAAAGAGAGCAATCCCTTTCCTGGTAGATAGCGGGGCAACTACTAGTGTTTTGTGTGTCGACCTGTACGACGGTCACTTGGAAAAGACTGCTCCTTCAATGGGAATCAATGGGATACCCACAGATGCTTACCTGACAGATGCCCTTAGTGTCAGAACCACGGGAGGCACATATATGGGTAAACACAATTTCACTGTAATACCTGAATGTCCAATTAATCTTCTGGGAAGGGATCTTCTTAGCAAACTCGAAATCTCCATTCTCCCTTCACCCACTGGCAGTGGCCTGGAGGTTGAGTCCCCACACCTACCGGTGTGGGAAGCAACAGACATTACACCTGATTTTGACAAAGTAAACCCTGCTCTATGGTCGGAGGGTCCCTATGACACTGGCCTCATTCCTTGTACACCATATAGAGCAACCCTGAAACCTGACACACAACCTGTCTATCAAAAACAATACCCCTTGTCACAAGAGAAGGTTGAAGGTCTTAGACCAATGATACAACAGTTTCTCCAACAAGGCATTCTCAGACACGTAATTTCACCTTACTGCACACCAGTCAACCCAGTTGCTAAGTCAGATGGCAGTGTAAGGTTTGTACAAGACCTTAGGGCAATTAACCAACTCATTGTGCCTATAGCACCCATTGTACCTGACATTAACTCACTCATTTCAGCTATCCCTGCAGATGCTGCATTTTTTTCGGTAATTGATTTAAAAAATGCATTTTTTAGCATTCCAGTGGATGCACAGACACAGTTACTTTTTGCATTTTCTTTTGAGGGCAAGCAACTCACCTGGTGTCGTTTACCCCAGGGCTTCATTGACGCACCTGTTGTGTATAGCATTGTACTCCAGGCCACATTGGGGCCCTGGCAACCTCACCATGGTTCAGTCCTGCTACAGTATGCAGATGATCTGCTGCTCTGTAGTCAAACTGAGGAGGCCTGCCGGGAGGATGGTATATCACTGTTAAACTGGCTCTGTGAATGTGGACACAAGGTGTCCAAAACAAAAATGCAATGGTGTAAGAAGCATGTGGATTACTTAGGTTTTGTGCTCACTCAGGGGGAAAGGAAGGTCAGTCCACAGCGCATTCAGTCTGTATTGGGCCTGGTCACCCCAACTACCCAGAAAGAACTGCTGTCTTTTCTGGGTATGGTAAATTACTGCAGACAGTGGATATCTGATTGTTCCTATTATGATAACATTTTGAGACAAGCCACACTGAAAGACAAACCTAATATTGTACAATGGTCACAAGAAATGTTAACTGCATATGAAAGCTTAAAGTGTATGTTAATGAAAAGTCCGGCACTTGGCCTCCCCAACTATGTACTACCTTTTCATTTGTTTGCAAGGGACAACTGTAAAACCATGGCGGGGGTGCTCACACAGTTTCATGGAGGAAAGTTGCGCCCAGTGGCATTTTTTTCCAAAGTAATGCCTGTCACTGTGCAAGGTATGCCTGCTTGCCTCAGGGCACTTGCAGCCTGTGCAATGGTAACTGAAATGGCCACCACACTCACCCTAGGCCACACAACAATACTTCACACCACTCATGATGTTCTAACCATTTTAAAAGGGTTACACACACAACACATGTCAGCTCAGCGCCTCAGTGGATATGAGGTTCTCCTTTTGTACAACCCCTCACTCACCATTAAGTATGCCACCAACTCTTCAGGTCCTGCACCCATTCTCAACGCTCTACTGGGGCTCAAAGGTCCTGAAGACCACCCTCCTGAACCCCATGACTGCTCGGCCTCCATTGAGTCAGAAACATCCCCCAGACTGGACATGTCCCCTGTCCCTGTCCCCGACGCGGATGTCATTTTTGTAGATGGTTCCTGTAGCAGACCCAATGACACCACGTACCAAGCGGGTTATGCTATTGTCACTCTCCCTGACATTATTCTGGAAGCGCAGCCTATTCCTTACCAGTCAGCACAGGCTGCAGAGCTCATTGCTCTCACAAGGGCTTGTCACCTTTACCGGAATAAACCAGTCACCATCTACACTGACTCCAAATACGGGTACGGCGTCGTGCATGACCATGGGGTCATTTGGCGACGCCGTGGTTTCCTTGGAGCTGATGGAAAAGGCATATCACATGCCCAACTCATCTCTGACCTTCTGCATGCCATAACCTTACCCTCTGACATTGCAATCCTCCATTGCAGGGCACACACCGGGGGGAAGGATGCAGTCTCCCTTGGAAATGCCCTTGCTGACTCTGCTGCCAAACATGCAGCCTCACAGCCCATCACTCAGGCCCACATGACCATCATGACCCCCCCAGCTCTCGACAACCACTACCTGATCACCCAGTTGCAGGCCTCAGCCTCCAATGCCGACCTAGCTGACTGGACTTACCCAGTTTTGCAGAAGAATCCTAAAACAGGATTAATCTGCAAAGAGGGGAAACCTTGTATACCCCAGTCCAGTGCACCCTTGTTTATTGCCCACTACCATGGCATAGGACACCACAGTAAGGCAACAACTACCTTACTCTTACGTAATGATTTCTATGTCACGGATGCCAAGTCATTAGTAGATCAGTATGTCAGTAGATGCATCACTTGCCTGCGAAACAACCCCAACAACCCTGACAAGGCAAAACATCAGCATCTTGAATACCCCACCACACCCTTTACACACCTGCAAATTGACTTCACCCATATCCCAGGTACTGGTAAACAGGAGTATGCCCTGGTCATTGTAGACATGTTCTCTCGATGGCCAGAGGTATTCCCCACCAAATCTGAGGATGCAAAGACAGTTGCTAGGATCCTAACTCAGGAAATCATCCCCAGATGGGGGTGCCCATTGCAAATCAATAGTGATAAAGGCTCCGCCTTTACAGCAAAAATTACACAGGCCTTGGTAAAGGCCCTGCAGGTGGAATGGAAGTTCCACATCCCGTATCACCCGCAGAGTTCAGGGGTCGTAGAACGCATGAATAGGACCCTCAAAGACAAGCTTAGGAAGGCCACAGGAGGCACCTTCCACAAATGGAAGCAAGTCCTTCCCATTATCTTGGCAGAAATTAGAATGACACCACAAAAGACTTTGGGTTACTCCCCCTTTGAAATATTAATGGGTAGGCCCTTCCCTACACCTTGGGCTAAGAAACCATTAGTAATACAGGAGGGAGATCTAGAACTCATCAGAGAAGAGTATGTCAGGTCCCTGATAACAAAACTGAATGAAATTGAACATGAGGTTGTTTGTAAAAATCCTTTGAATCCACAGGAACCTACACACCCCTTTAAAGTCGGAGACAGAGTCGTGGTGAAGGTGCTCCCCAGGAACAAGAACCCAGGAGACTTCACCTACGGTCCAGAGACAGAGGTCGTAGCAGTAACCAGAACAGCAGTCCTGACAGAGGAAAGCCCCACCTGGATCCATGCATCCCGAGTGAAAAAGGTTCCTAGACCAGACCTAGAGAGGGAAGCAAGTGATTCCAGCGAGGTACGAACGGGGGCAGACAGCCCTGACCTCCCACCTAGCGAAGACAGAAGAACAGAGGAGGATGAGGAACCTGTCCCCTACCTCTATCCTGGGGACTATGTTGATAATCCTAATGGTCCTCACTTGCCAAGCTACAGCTGAAGTAGACATTACACAAAAATCCGGCACCTACACATTTTGGTATAACTCCTCCAATACTGAGGTTGCCGCCTATAAAATAGATTTCTGTACCATTGCTCCCTGTCTTAACAAACATTATGCCTGGCAGTGTGATCAGTATGGTACACGTAATACCCCCACTGAAGCCTATATTTGTGTTACTAGTAAATATTGGGGAAATAAATGTGCGTATTGGGGATCAGTGGGATGGAATTCTGGCCATAGTTATGGATACCAGCCCAAAGAGGCTCTCTCAAGAAAAGACAAATATGGTGAGTCCCTGCTTACCCGTCTTACCCTTCATAGACAAAACAGATGTGATAGTAAATTCATATTAAGCATAAAACATCCCCAGTCTACTGATGCAGGCACCTATGTCCTAGGTGAATCCTTTTTTTTAAACCCATCCCTTACACCATTCTTGTTACAGGATATGTTTAACAATGAAAAGTATGCCCAGCTCAAGCCCCCTAAACCACGCCCCAACCTCTTGAAACCTCATATAACCACCTTCAAGGATATGATGGCCGTTAACAATCCCACCTTTAAAGACACCCTAGCTATTGAAACTGGTTTCTCTGACATCAATTTCTGGTTAGAATGGATGAAGTATAGTGCTAGCAAACATAATAAAAGTAACTGCTATGTCTGTGGCAAATCTAGGCCCCACCTAGGTACAGTGCCCCTTAATATACCCCTAGAACAGGAACATTGTTTTTTCAGCCTTTTTAATGACACCAAAACAAATGACAGTCAGTGCGAAATGTGGAAAAGGGAATATCCCATATTGTCAAAAAATCCCAACCCAGGAAGCACCATAACCATATATCCTGGAAACTATACCTGTTATACATCTAACACTACCACAGGTAGAAATTTAAAAACCTTCCCACCAGGGTACTGTGCAAATAAAAGAACAACTGTTTTAGTTAACCAAACTAGATCACTAGGTGACATTTATTATATATGTGGGGATATGAAGCTTAGAACTAAATTAGACACACCATGGTATGGTGAGTGTGCCCTAGCCAAAGTCATAATGCCACTCCTAATGATCACCGATGACCCCACTCCTCCCTCTAATACACCTGCTAATCGAAAGAAAAGAGCACTCCCAGGAGGTAGCTTTGACCCACACGTATACATTGATGCTATAGGGGTCCCAAGAGGTGTTCCAAATGAGTTCAAAGCTAGAGATGAGGTGGCTGCGGGTTTTGAGTCATTGTTTCCTATAATAACTATAAATAAAAACGTAGCCTGGATTAATTATATATATTATAACCAACAAAGATTTGTTAATGATACCAAAGATGCTCTTAAAGGTATAGCTGAACAGCTAGAAGCCACTTCCCAAATGACCTTCCAAAATAGAATGGCTCTTGACATGATTCTAGCAGAAAAAGGCGGTACATGTGTTTACATTAGTAAGGTGGAAGGCTGTTGTACATATATTCCTGACAACACTGGTCCTAATGGTAAGGTTACTTTAGCCATAAACAAATTAGAAACCTTATCCATAGAACTTAAGAAAAATTCGGGTGTTGATAACCCATGGAGCCAATATTTTGGGTGGATTGAAAATTGGAAACAGGCTCTTGTGCAAATAAGTATATTCATAATAATAACTTTAATCTTTATAGGTCTCATAGTTTATTGTGTGATTCCCTGTGGAAAGAAACTCACATCTAAAGGTATTGACACAGTCTTGATGTATTATGATGTTACCACTAGCCCCATCACCTCCTCTGATAGCAAAGGCCCCGATGATTATGTTCAATATCTAAAAAATTGGAGAAACAAAAAGGGGGCTCTACAGAAGAATCATGTCGTATAACAATCATGATTCTAAGAGGGGATTGAAGGGTTAAATATACTCTGTCATTGTGCATTGTGTAAATATTGTTTCTTTTTCTTTTGCCTTGGATTTAGCTTGCATTGCATAAAATGAATATAGCTCCACCCATAGTTTGTTGGGAACTGTGTGAAATCACCACCCCTAGATGAAGTACTAGGCTGTATCCTACATCCCCCCATGTAGCCTGTTTTACCCCTCCTATGCAGTAAAGTTAAACCAATAAAGTATTTACTTTTGCCTACCCCTCCCTGGACATTCCAATCCCTCCCTAGACAATGATGCCTTATATACCATTGTTATGAACAATAAACGCAGAGTGATTCTTAACTACATGGTGTCGTGTATTATCTGTAACGTTAAGGATTGCTCTCACTGACGTCAGTGGCCACCAAATCGAGGGGTACAAGAAGAGGCTGATTTTCCTTTCAGTACCCCCCTGTCAAGTGAAGGAGATCAAACTGAGGCAGCACAATGGAACTCTCGAAAGAAGAACAAGGCTAGAGGAAGATCTGAGACAAAGAAATCTGACTTTTACCAGAGCTGACCAGAGGAAAACACAAACACAGTCCCCCACTACCACAAATAATGCAGTTGAGTTTCCCACATTTGGGGAAATCACAGGGGTCAGCATACCCAGAATGCAATGAATGAACCTCACCCTGGGAGAACAATCTTTATGACCATGGTATCTCCTATGCAAAATAAGTATGATTTGGGAAAGGGCTGGGGAGGGCCGCTGCTCAGGCACATCTCTGTCAAGTAAAGGAGATTCAACTGAGGCAGCACAAAGGAACTCTCATCTGGGGACAACAACTGCCGGGAGAACACATATTTTCAGATGAACATGGGAGGGCAGAAGGCTGCCTAATACTGAAGCACCCCCAAACAACAAACCAAATGCAACAACTAGTTCAAGCATTCCTGGGGGAAGGTCTGCAGAAGACGGATTTGCATACAGTGATGTCATCCAAGCAGTGGGCCAAAGTTGGCTGGAACCCTCATCTGCATATGAAAAGAGAAAAGGGGTATGCAGGGCAGGGCGGCCTTTTGCGGCGCTTGGATGACCCTTAGTTCGCATTAAACACCCCCACCCTCCTTCGGTGTGGGGCTCATGTTGGCCATGCCCCAGCCCCTGAAGCATTCAAGCTGATTTCTTTCAGCAGCTTGGCACTGTAACAGCTCCAGAGCTGCTCTGTAAGGCAAGTAAAAGGGTGTGGGCCCTGCAGCACTACCTGTAGTTTGCATTGTGCATCGGAAGGCACAAAGTAAGCAGACAGGAGGAGAAGTCAGGATAGTGCACAAGGGTGTAGAAGGGAGGGGCTCAAGAAAAAAGAAGTGGAAACAGACAGCAAACTAGGCTGGAGAGAGACCTGAGACAAAGAGATCTGAATTATATGAGAGCCGACTAGGGGAAACACAAATTATGCAGTCAAGTTTCCCACATTTGGGGAAATCGCAGGGGCAGCACACCCAGAGTGCAATGGGTGAGCCTTGCCCTGGGAGAAGCAACTTCATGATCATAGTATCTAACCTGGCAGGTAAGTAGGAGTTGGGCTAGAGCTGGGGAGGGTCGCTGCTCGGGCACCCCCCTGTCAAGTGAAGGAGATCCAACTGAGGCAGCACAAGGGAACTCTTGAAAGAAGAACAAGGCTAGAGGAAGATCTGAGACAAAGAAATCTGACTTTTACCAGAGCTGACCAGAGGAAAGCACAAACACAGTCCCCCACTACCACAAATAATGCAGTTGAGTTTCCCACATTTGGGGAAATCACAGAGGTCAGCATACCCAGAATGCAATGAATGAACCTAACCCTGGGAGAACAATCTTCATGACCATGTTATCTCCTATGCAAAATAAGTATGATTTGGGATAGGGCTGGGGAGGGCCGCTGCTCAGGCACATCTCTGTCAAGTAAAGGAGATTCAACTGAGGCAGCACAAGGGAACTCTCATCTGGGGACAACAACTGCAGGGAGAACACATATTTTCAGATGAACATGGGAGGGCAGAAGGCTGCCTAATACTGAAGCACCCCCAAACAACAAACCAAATGCAACAACTAGTGCAAGCATTCCTGGGGGAAGGCCTGCCGCAGATGGATTTGCATATGGTGATGTCATCCAAGCAGTGGGTCAAAGTTGGCTTCAACCCTCGTCTGCATATGAAAAGAGAAAAGGGGCATGCAGGGCATGGCGGCCTTTTGCGGCGCTTGGCTGACCCCTAGTTTGCATTAAACACCTCCACCCTCCGTCGGTGTGGGGCTCTTGTTGGCTATGCCCCAGCACCTGAAGCATTCAAGCTGATTTCTTGCTGCAGCTGGGCACTGTAACAGCTCCAGAGCTGCTCTGTAAGGCAAGGTAAAAGGGTGTGGGCCCTGCAGCACTACCTGTAGTTTGCATTGTGCGTTGGAAGGCACAAAGTAAGCATACAGGAGAAGTCAGGAGAGTGCACAAGGGCATAGAAGGCAGCGGCTCAAGAAAAGAGAAGTGGAAACAGACAGCAAACTAGGCTGGAGAGAGACCTGAGACAAAGAGATCTGAATTACACCAGGTCCGTCATTATATTATATATACCAACAGTAGTTATATATATTTTTTTTTTATATCATTAATTATCATCTCTATACTAGCAGACGCAGTACGGTAGTCCACGGCTGTGGCTATCTCTGTGTCGTCAGTGCTCGTCCATAATTGTATACCTACCTACCTGTGGTGGAAGTTTTTTTCTATCTTCTTCATACTAGTAGTTTAGCAGTCTGCTGACAGTGTCCACCAGGTCCGTCATTATATTATATATACCTACAGTAGTTATATATATTTTTTTTTTATATCATTAATTATCATCTCTATACTAGCAGACGCAGTACGGTAGTCCACGGCTGTAGCTACCTCTGTGTCGTCAGTCACTCGTCATCCATAAGTATACTAGTATCCATCCATCTCCATTGTTTACCTGAGGTGCCTTTTAGTTGTGCCTATTAAAATATGGAGAACAAAAATGTTGAGGTTCCAAAAATAGGGAAAGATCAAGATCCACTTCCACCTCGTGCTGAAGCTGCTGCCACTAGTCATGGCCGAGACGATGAAATTCCATCAACGTCGTCTGCCAAGGCCGATGCCCAATGTCATAGTACAGAGCATGTAAAATCCAAAACACAAAAGATCAGTAAAAAAAGGACTCAAAAATCTAAATAAAAATCGTCAGAGGAGAAGCGTAAACTTGCCAATATGCCATTTACCACACGGAGTGGCAAGGAACGGCTGAGGCCCTGGCCTATGTTCATGGCTAGTGGTTCAGCTTCACATGAGGATGGAAGCACTCAGCCTCTTGCTAGAAAAATGAAAAGACTTAAGCTGGCAAAAGCACAGCAAAGAACTGTGCGTTCTTCAAAATCACAAATCCACAAGGAGAGTCCAATTGTGTCGGTTGCGATGCCTGACCTTCCCAACACTGGACGTGAAGAGCATGCACCTTCCACCATTTGCACGCCCCCTGCAAGTGCTGGAAGGAGCACCCGCAGTCCAGTTCCTGATAGTCAGATTGAAGATGTCAGTGTTGAAGTACACCAGGATGAGGAGGATATGGGTGTTGCTGGCGCTGGGGAGGAAATTGACAAGGAGGATTCTGATGGTGAGGTGGTTTGTTTAAGTCAGGCACCCGGCGAGACACCTGTTGTCCGTGGGAGGAATATGGCCATTGACATGCCTGGTGAAAATACCAAAAAAATCAGCTCTTCGGTGTGGAAGTATTTCAACAGAAATGCGGACAACAGGTGTCAAGCCGTGTGTTGCCTTTGTCAAGCTGTAATAAGTAGGGGTAAGGACGTTAACCACCTCGGAACATCCTCCCTTATACGTCACCTGCAGCGCATTCATCATAAGTCAGTGACAAGTTCAAAAACTTTGGGCGACAGCGGAAGCAGTCCACTGACCAGTAAATCCCTTCCTCTTGTAACCAAGCTCACGCAAACCACCCCACCAACTCCCTCAGTGTCAATTTCCTCCTTCCCCAGGAATGCCAATAGTCCTGCAGGCCATGTCACTGACAATTCTGACGAGTTCTCTCCTGCCTGGGATTCCTCCGATGCATCCTTGAGTGTAACGCCTACTGCTGCTGGCGCTGCTGTTGTTGCTGCTGGGAGTCGATGGTCATCCCAGAGGGGAAGTCGTAAGACCACTTTTACTACTTCCACCAAGCAATTGACTGTCCAACAGTCTTTTGCAAGGAAGATGAAATATCACAGCAGTCATCCTGCTGCAAAGCGGATAACTGAGGCCTTGGCATCCTGGGCAGTGAGAAACGTGGTTCCGGTATCCATCATTACTTCAGAGCCAACTATAGACTTGATTGAGGTACTGTGTCCCCGGTACCAAATACCATCTAGGTTCCATTTCTCTAGGCAGGCGATACCGAAAATGTACACAGACCTCAGAAAAAGACTCACCAGTGTCCTAAAAAATGCAGTTGTACCCAATGTCCACTTAACCACGGACATGTGGACAAGTGGAGCAGGGCAGACTCAGGACTATATGACTGTGACAGCCCACTGGGTAGATGTATTGACTCCCGCCGCAAGAACAGCAGCGGCGGCACCAGTAGCAGCATCTCGCAAACGCCAACTCTTTCCTAGGCAGGCTACGCTTTGTATCACCGCTTTCCAGAATACGCACACAGCTGAAAACCTCTTACGGCAACTAAGGAAGATCATCACAGAATGGCTTACCCCAATTGGACTCTCCTGTGGATTTGTGGCATCGGACAACGCCAGCAATATTGTGCGTGCATTATATCTGGGCAAATTCCAGCACGTCCCATGTTTTGCACATACCTTGAATTTGGTGGTGCAGAATTATTTAAAAAACGACAGGGGCGTGCAAGAGATGCTGTCGGTGGCCACAAGAATTGCGGGACACTTTCGGCGTACAGGCACCACGTACAGAAGACTGGAGCAACACCAAAAACGCCTGAACCTGCCCTGCCATCATCTGAAGCAAGAAGTGGTAACGAGGTGGAATTCAACCCTCTATATGCTTCAGAGGATGGAGGAGCAGCAAAAGGCCATTCAAGCCTATACATCTGACCACGATATAGGAGGTGGAATGCACCTGTCTCAAGCGCAGTGGAGAATGATTTCAACGTTGTGCAAGGTTCTGCAACCTTTTGAACTTGCCACACGTGAAGTCAGTTCAGACACTGCCAGCCTGAGTCAGGTCATTCCCGTCATCAGGCTTTTGCAGAAGAAGCTGGAGACATTGAAGGAGGAGCTAAGACAGAGCGATTCCGCTAGGCATGTGGGACTTGTGGATGGAGCCCTTCATTCGCTTAACCAGGATTCACGGGTGGTCAATCTGTTGAAATCAGAGCACTACATTTTGGCCACCGTGCTCGATCCTAGATTTAAAACCTACGTTGTATCTCTCTTTCCGGCAGACACAAGTCTGCAGGGGTTCAAAGACCTGCTGGTGAGAAAATTATCAAGTCAAGCGGAACTTGATCGGTCAACAGCTCCTCCTTCACATTCTCCCGCAATTGGGGGTGCGAGGAAAAGGCTCAGAATTCCGAGCCCACCCGCTGGCGGTGATGCAGGGCAGTCTGGAGCGACTGCTGATGCTGACATCTGGTCCGGACTGAAGGACCTGCCAACGATTACGGACATGTCGTCTACTGTCACTGCATATGATTCTCTCACCATTGAAAGAATGGTGGAGGATTATATGAGTGACCGCATCCAAGTAGGCACGTCAGACAGTCCGTACGTATACTGGCAGGAAAAAGAGGCAATTTGGAGGCCCTTGCACAAACTGGCTTTATTCTACCTAAGTTGCCCTCCCACAAGTGTGTACTCCGAAAGAGTGTTTAGTGCCGCCGCTCACCTTGTCAGCAATCGGCGTACGAGGTTACTTCCAGAAAATGTGGAGAAGATGATGTTCATTAAAATGAATTATAATCAATTTCTCCGTGGAGACATTGACCAGCAGCAATTGCCTCCACAAAGTATACAGGGAGCTGAGATGGTGGATTCCAGTGGGGACGAATTGATAATCTGTAAGGAGGGGGATGTACACGGTGATGAATCGGAGGATGATGAGGTGGACATCTTGCCTCTATAGAGCCAGTTTGTGCAAGGAGAGATTAATTGCTTCTTTTTTGGTGGGGGTCCAAACCAACCCGTCATTTCAGTCACAGTCGTGTGGCAGACCCTGTCACTGAAATGATGGGTTGGTTAAAGTGTGCATGTCCTGTTTATACAACATAAGGGTGGGTGGGAGGGCCCAAGGCAATTCCACCTTGCACCTCTTTTTTCTTTTATTTTTCTTTGCGTCATGTGCTGTTTGGGGAGTGTTTTTTGGAAGGGCCATCCTGCGTGACACTGCAGTGCCACTCCTAGATGGGCCAGGTGTTTGTGTCGGCCACTTGGGTCGCTGAGCTTAGTCACACAGCTACCTCATTGCGCCTCTTTTTTTCTTTGCGTCATGTGCTGTTTGGGGAGTGTTTTTTGGAAGGGCCATCCTGCGTGACACTGCAGTGACACTCCTAGATGGGCCAGGTGTTTGTGTCGTCCACTTGGGTCGCTGAGCTTAGTCACACAGCTACCTCATTGCGCCTCTTTTTTTCTTTGCGTCATGTGCTGTTTGGGGAGTGTTTTTTGGAAGGGCCATCCTGCGTGACACTGCAGTGCCACTCCTAGATGGGCCAGGTGTTTGTGTCGGCCACTTGGGTCGCTGAGCTTAGTCACACAGCTACCTCATTGCGCCTCTTTTTTTCTTTGCGTCATGTGCTGTTTGGGGAGTGTTTTTTGGAAGGGCCATCATGCGTGACACTGCAGTGCCACTCCTAGATGGGCCAGGTGTTTGTGTCGGCCACTTGGGTCACTGAGCTTAGTCATCCAGCGACCTCGGTGCAAATTTTAGGACTAAAAATAATATTGTGAGGTGTGAGGTGTTAAGAATAGACTGAAAATGAGTGGAAATTATGGTTATTGAGGTTAATAATACTTTGGGATCAAAATGACTCCCAAATTCTATGATTTAAGCTGTTTTTTAGGGTTTTTTGAAAAAAACACCCGAATCCAAAACACACCCGAATCCGACAAAAAAAATTCGGTGAGGTTTAGCCAAAACGCGTTCGAACCCAAAACACGGCCGCGGAACCGAACCCAAAACCAAAACACAAAACCCGAAAAATTTCCGGTGCACATCTCTAGTGGCCATGCCATGTCACTGTGCAGGAGCCAGCACCGCTCACACACTAGTCCCCGGTGCAGCCCCCAACCCCCGGGACACCCGGAGCAACAAAATGTAGATTCAGGCCACCAGGCCACGCCCCTACCTATGAAACCATGCCTCCTTTTTACCATTGCGCTGCTTATCTGCGCGCACTGCATTACAATCTCCCTCGCCACCTCTCTGGGTGTCACCAGTGATAGTGACACCTCTGCCATGCTTGTAGCAGCTGGTCCTAAGATCTACGCCTCAAGCCCTGAGTGTTTGCCCTTGTGACTTGTTGATCATCATAGCAAAGCAGATGCTTACAGAAAACTGCAGGGGCTTAGATTGAAAATAAAAAAAATTGATGGGTATAAGGTAGAGAGGAGCGGGTTCGGTTCTCCGAGAACCGAATTCCCCACGAACTCCACGTGGTTTACACTGGTACGAGGCAGGCTCGGTTGTTCCCGCCTGACTCGGAAAACCTGAACAAGGGAAAATGTCATCATCCCGCTGTCGGATTCTCGCGAGATTCGGATTCCATATAAAGAGCTGCGCGTTGCCGCCATTTTTACTCGTGCATTGAAGAGAGAGCGGAGAGGACGTGGCTATGTTCTCTCAGTGGAAATCTCAATATCAGTGCTCAGTATCAGTGGATACTTATTGCTGCTCAGTAATACTAGTAGTGTGTCTCTCCTGCTCAGTGTCAGTTCTCAGTAGTATCCTCATCAGTGCTCAGTATCACTGCTCATTGTCTTGTGCTGCATTGTTGTGCTCAGCATACTACAGTACATTACTAATAGTCCAGTGCTGCATCTTGCTGCTCAGTGTCAGTTCTAGTATCCTCATCAGTGCTCACTATCACTGCTCATTGCATTGTGGTGTTCTGTATACTACAGTAACATAGTAATATAGTAACATATAGTAACATAGTTTTTGAGGTTGAATAGAGGCAAATTGCCCATCGTGTTCAACCTGTTTTAAGTTGTGATGATTCTACATACTTGCTGAATAATGTTTTATGACTAGTTAGCTACTACAACTCATGTTACCCCCGGATTAACCATGTTGATATTTTAAGTATTATAACCTTGGATAGCTTTTTCATTCAGAAATGTATCCATTCCTTTTTTAAATCCAATTACAGAGTCCGCCATTACCACCTTCCCTGGCAGGGAATTCCACATCCTGATTGCCCTAACAGTGAAGATCATAGTATCTCTCCTGGCAGGTAAGTAGGAGTTGGGCCAGAGCTGTGGAGGATTGCTGCTCGGGCACCCCCTGTCAAGTGAAGGAGATCCAACTGAGGCAGCACAAGGGAACTCTCGAAAGAAGAACAAGGCTAGAGGAAGATCTGAGACAAAGAAATCTGACTTTTACCAGAGCTGACCAGAGGAAAGCACAAACACAGTCCCCCACTACCACAAATAATGCAGTCGAGTTTCCCACATTTGGGGAAATCACAGGGGTCAGCATACCCAGAATGCAATGAATGAACCTCACCCTGGGAGAACAATCTTCATGACCATGGTATCGCCTATGCAAAATAAGTATGATTTGGGATAGGGCTGGGGAGGGCCGCTGCTCAGGCACATCTCTGTCAAGTAAAGGAGATTCAACTGAGGCAGCACAAGGGAACTCTCATCTGGAGACAACAACTGCAGGGAGAACACATATTTTCAGATGAACATGGGAGGGCAGAAGGCTGCCTAATACTGAAGCACCCCCAAACAACAAACCAAATGCAACAACTAGTACAAGCATTCCTGGGGGAAGTTCTGCAGAAGATGGATTTGCATACGGTGATGTCATCCAAGCAGTGGGCCAAAGTTGGCTGGAACCCTCATCTGCATATGAAAAGAGAAAAGGGGTATGCAGGGCATGGCGGCCTTTTGCGGCGCTTGGATGACCCTTAGTTCGCATTAAACACCCCCACCCTCCTTCGGTGTGGGGCTCATGTTGACAATGCCCCAGCCCCTGAAGCATTCAAGCTGATTTCTTACAGCAGCTTGGCACTGTAACAGCTCCAGAGCTGCTCTGTAAGGCAAGTAAAAGGGTGTGTAGTTTGCATTGTGCATTGGAAGGCACAAAGTAAGCAGACAGGAGGAGAAGTCAGGATAGTGCACAAGGGTATAAAAGGGAGGGGCTCAAGAAAAAAGAAGTGGAAACAGACAGCAAACTAGGCTGGAGAGAGACCTGAGACAAAGAGATCTGAATTATACGAGAGCCGACCAGGGGAAACACAAATTATGCAGTCAAGTTTCCCACATTTGGGGAAATCGCAGGGGCAGCACACCCAGAGTGCAATGGGTGAGCCTTGCCCTGGGAGAAGCACCTTCATGATCATAGTATCTCACCTGGCAGGTAAGTAGGAGTTGGGCTTGAGCTGGGGAGGTTCGCTGCTCGGGCACCCCCCTGTCAAGTGAAGGAGATCCAACTGAGGCAGCACAAGGGAACTCTCGAAAGAAGAACAAGGCTAGAGGAAGATCTGAAACAAAGAAATCTGACTTTTACCAGAGCTGACCAGAGGAAAACACAAACACAGTCCCCCACTACCACAAATAATGCAGTCGAGTTACCCACATTTGGGGAAATCACAGGGGTCAGCATACCCAGAATGCAATGAATGAACCTCACCCTGGGAGAATAATCTTCATGACCATGGTATCTCCTATGCAAAATAAGTATGATTTGGGATAGGGCTGGGGAGGGCCGCTGCTCAGGCACATCTCTGTCAAGTAAAGGAGATTCAACTGAGGCAGCACAAGGGAACTCCAGCATCCTCTACAGACTAAGAGAAAAGGATTTACCGGTAGGTATTAAAATCCTATTTTCTCATACGACCTAGAGGATGCTGGGGTCACATTAAGAACCATGGGGTTATACCAAAGCTCTTGAACGGGTGGAAGAGTGCGTACGACTCTGCAGCACCGAATGACCCAACTTGAGGTTATCATCGGCAAGGATGCAGTGGCGTTAATGTTTCCTGGTGTCAACCTGTATTATTTCAGTAGATATTGAAATGAGGATGCATCTTGCTGCCTTTCCAATGAAGCAAGTTTAATTTAGTAATAGGTGAAAAACCATCCCTACAAAGATGTTAATCAGATACTTGGCTTTGTGGACACTTTTCAGAGAACAAATTTGTTAGCATAAAAATAAAGCCAGAAAATGAAGAGCTGTTTAATCACTCAATTGGATTTTTTTGCCAGCATATTTCTTTTTCTCTGCAAACCACTGCTAAATTGTGCTTCCTAGCTGTTTTTATAAAATCACTGAATCAAATCTAACTCTGATTACATCAGAGAAGGCCAGGTACCCTACACCATAACAGGGGTTTTTGAAATTTTGACTTGTCTACTTAAAGATCACCAAAATCTGATAACAAGGTCAATTACATCCCTGGGTGGGATTAAACCACCAACCCTTTGGTTAATAACCAATCACACTAACCAATTGCGCCACAGAGACACTTTGCAAAAGTCCATACTGACAAAGGCTAATAAGCATTCATCTAGAACGTTTCCTAGAAAAACTTTAAAAAGTCAATAATCTGGAGAGTTTTTGTAAGATGTTTCTTCCATCAACCAACGAAGAAACACATTGTTACTTTCCCATGATGAGTGAGTGCTTCAAGATCTCTTGCACTTACATGTGCAGCAGAGTACTGTAATGAAAGCATGCTGGGTTCATAACCCAGAGGTAGGCAGATTGAAACTATCCTCTGCTATATGCATTTTTTTTTTGTTAATTAAAGTAATCCAAAACTGGGATTGATATTTTTTCTCTTTTATTTTTACTTAAAGTACAATAACTTTTACCATTTTAATATGTTTTAATAGTATATTGACAGTATTGTTTTCTTTCAAAAATCCACTTAATTTTCTTTACCCGATTATTAAAATGGTAATTGACAAAAACAAACTACATTGTCACCAGAAGAGCAATACAAAATGTACAAGTGATATATTAAAATCATCTTTCCAGCTTGAATTTCAATGATGCATTGGGGCAACGATTTTGTGAGAAACATCTTCACCCTTAAATAAAGATTTTCTTAATTCCTTACCTGTGTGCTAATTAGATATCACCTTGTTTTCACATTAAACAGACTTCCACATGAGAAAGCAGCAAGGATGCAGTGGCGTTAATGTTTCCTGGTGTCAACCTGTATTATTTCAGTAGATATTGAAATGAGGATGCATCTTGCTGCCTTTCCAATGAAGCAAGTTTAATTTAGTAATAGGTGAAAAACCATCCCTACAAAGATGTTAATCCGATACTTGGCTTTGTGGACACTTTTCAGAGAACAAATTTGTTAGCATAAAAATAAAGCCAGAAAATGAAGAGCTGTTTAATCACTCAATTGGATTTTTCTGCCAGCATATTTCATTTTCTCTGCAACCCACTGCTAAATTGTGCTTCCTAGCTGTTTTTTGATAAAATCACTTAATCAAATCTAACTCTGATTACATCAGAGTAGGCCAGGTACCCTACACCATAAGAGGGGGTTTGAAATTTTGACTTGTCTACTTAAAGATCACCAAAATCTGATGACAAGGTCAATAACATCCCTGGGTGGGATTGAACCACCAACCCTTTGGTTAATAACCAAACACACTAACCGATTGCACCACAGAGACACTTTGCAAAAGTACATACTGACAAAGGCTAATAAGCATTCATCTAGAACGTTTCCTAGAAAACTTTAAAAAGTCAATAATCTGGAGAGATTTTGTAAGATGTTTCTTCCATCAACCAATGAAGAAACGCATTGGTACTTTCCCATGATGAGTGAGTGCTTCAGGATCTCTTGCACTTACATGTGCAGCAGAGTACTGCAATGGAAGCATGCTGGGCCCATAACCCAGAGGTAGGCAGATTGAAACTATCCTCTGCTATATGCATTTTTTTTTGTTAATTAAAGTAATCCAAAACTGGGATTGATATTTTTGCTCTTTTATTTTTACTTAAAGTACAATAACTTTTACCATTTTAATTTGTTTTAATAGTATATTGACAGTATTGTTTTCTTTCAAAAATCCACTTAATTTTCTTTACCCTATTATTAAAATGGTAATTGACAAAAACAAACTACATTGTCACCAGAAGAGCAATACAAAATGTACAAGTGATATATTAAAATCATCTTTCCAGCTTGAATTTCAATGATGCATTGGGGCAACGATTTTGTGAGAAACATCTTCACCCTTAAATAAAGATTTTCTTAATTCCTTACCTGTGTGCTAATTAGATATCACCTTGTTTTCACATTAAACAGACTTCCACATGAGAAAGCAGCAAGGATGCAGTGGCGTTAATGTTTCCTGGTGTCAACCTGTATTATTTCAGTAGATATTGAAATGAGGATGCATCTTGCTGCCTTTCCAATGAAGCAAGTTTAATTTAGTAATAGGTGAAAAACCATCCCTACAAAGATGTTAATCAGATACTTGGCTTTGTGGACACTTTTCAGAGAACAAATTTGTTAGCATAAAAATAAAGCCAGAAAATGAAGAGCTGTTTAATCACTCAATTGGATTTTTTTGCCAGCATATTTCTTTTTCTCTGCAAACCACTGCTAAATTGTGCTTCCTAGCTGTTTTTATAAAATCACTGAATCAAATCTAACTCTGATTACATCAGAGAAGGCCAGGTACCCTACACCATAACAGGGGTTTTTGAAATTTTTACTTGTCTACTTAAAGATCACCAAAATCTGATAACAAGGTCAATTACGTCCCTGGGTGGGATTGAACCACCAACCTTTTGGTTAATAGCCGTACACACTAACTGATTGCGCCACAGCGACACTTTGCAAAAGTACATACTGACAAAGGCTAATAAGCATTCATCTAGAACGTTTCCTAGAAAAACTTTAAATAGTCAATAATCTGGAGAGTTTTTGTAAGATGTTTCTTCCATCAACCAATGAAGAAACACATTGGTACTTTCCCATGATGAGTGAGTGCTTCAGGATCTCTTGCAATTACATGTGCAGCAGAGTACTGTAATGGAAGCTCGCTGGGTCCATAACCCAGAGGTAGGCAGATTGAAACTATCCTCTGCTATATGCATTTTTTTTTGTTAATTAAAGTAAACCAAAACTGGGATTGATATTTTTGCTCTTTTATTTTTACTTAAAGTACAATAACTTTTACCATTTTAATTTGTTTTAATAGTATATTGACAGTATTGTTTTCTTTCAAAAATCCACTTAATTTTCTTTACCCGATTATTAAAATGGTAATTGACAAAAACAAACTACATTGTCACCAGAAGAGCAATACAAAATGTACAAGTGATATATTAAAATCATCTTTCCAGCTTGGATTTCAATGATGCATTGGGGCAACGATTTTGTGAGAAACATCTTCACCCTTAAATAAAGATTTTCTTAATTCCTTACATGTGTGCTAATTAGATATCACCTTGTTTTCACATTAAACAGACTTCCACATGAGAAAACAGCAAAGATGCAGTGGCGTTAATGTTTCATGGTGTCAACCTGTATTATTTCCGTAGATATTGAAATGAGGATGCATCTTGCTGCCTTTCCAATGAAGCAAGTTTAATTTAGTAATAGGTGAAAAACCATCCCTACAAAGATGTTAATCAGATACTTGGCTTTGTGGACACTTTTCAGAGAACAAATTTGTTATCATAAAAATAAAGCCAGAAAATGAAGAGCTGTTTAATCACTCAATTGTATTTTTCTGCCAGCATTTTTCTTTTTCTCTGCAACCCACTGCTAAATTGTGCTTCCTAGCTGTTTTTTTATAAAATCACTTAATCAAATCTAACTCTGATTACATCAGAGAAGGCCAGGTACCCTACACCATAAGAGGGGGTTTGCAATTTTGACTTGTCTACTTAAATATCACCAAAATCTGATCACAAGGTCAATTACGTCCCTGGGTGGGATTGAACCACCAACCTTTTGATTAATAGCTGAACACACTAACCGATTGCGCCACAGAGACACTTTGCAAAAAGAATATACTGACAAAGACTAATAAGCATTCATCTAGAACGTTTCCTAGAAAAACTTTAAAAAGTCAATAATCTGGAGAGTTTTTGTAAGATGTTTCTTCCAGCAACCAATGAAGAAACACATTGGTACTTCCGCATGATGAGTGAGTGCTTCAGGATCTCTTGCACTTACATGTGCAGCAGAGTACTGCAATGGAAGCATGCTGGGCCCATAACCCAGAGGTAGGCAGATTGAAACTATCCTTTGCTATATGCATTTTTTTTTTGTTCATTAAAGTAATCCAAAACTGGGATTGATATTTTAGCTTTTATTTTTACTTAAAGTACAATAACTTTTACCATTTTAATTTGTTTTAATAGTATATTGACAGTATTGTTTTCTTTCAAAAATCCACTTAATTTTCTTTACCCTATTATTAAAATGGTAATTGACAAAAATAAACTACATTGTCACCAGAAGAGCAATACAAAATGTACAAGTGATATATTAAAATCATCTTTCCAGCTTGAATTTCAATGATGCATTGGGGCAATGATTTTGTGAGAAACATCTTTACCCTTAAATAAAGATTTTCTTAATTCCTTACCTGTGTGCTAATTAGATATCACCTTGTTTTCACATTAAACAGACTTCCACATGAGAAAGCAGCAAGGATGCAGTGGCGTTAATGTTTCCTGGTGTCAACCTGTATTATTTCAGTAGATATTGAAATGAGGATGCATCTTGCTGCCTTTCCAATGAAGCAAGTTTAATTTAGTAATAGGTGAAAAACCATCCCTACAAATATGTTAATCAGATACTTGGCTTTGTGGACACTTTTCAGAGAACAAATTTGTTATCATAAAAATAAAGCCAGAAAATGAAGAGCTGTTTAATCACTCAATTGTATTTTTCTGCCAGCATTTTTCTTTTTCTCTGCAACCCACTGCTAAATTGTGCTTCCTAGCTGTTTTTTTATAAAATCACTTAATCAAATCTAACTCTGATTACATCAGAGAAGGCCAGGTACCCTACACCATAAGAGGGGGTTTGCAATTTTGACTTGTCTACTTAAATATCACCAAAATCTGATCACAAGGTCAATTACATCCCTGGGTGGGATTGAACCACCAACCTTTTGATTAATAGCTGAACACACTAACCGATTGCGCCACAGAGACACTTTGCAAAAAGAATATACTGACAAAGACTAATAAGCATTCATCTAGAACGTTTCCTAGAAAAACTTTAAAAAGTCAATAATCTGGAGAGTTTTTGTAAGATGTTTCTTCCAGCAACCAATGAAGAAACACATTGGTACTTTCGCATGATGAGTGAGTGCTTCAGGATCTCTTGCACTTACATGTGCAGCAGAGTACTGCAATGGAAGCATGCTGGGCCCATAACCCAGAGGTAGGCAGATTGAAACTATCCTTTGCTATATGCATTTTTTTTTTGTTCATTAAAGTAATCCAAAACTGGGATTGATATTTTAGCTTTTATTTTTACTTAAAGTACAATAACTTTTACCATTTTAATTTGTTTTAATAGTATATTGACAGTATTGTTTTCTTTCAAAAATCCACTTAATTTTCTTTACCCTATTATTAAAATGGTAATTGACAAAAATAAACTACATTGTCACCAGAAGAGCAATACAAAATGTACAAGTGATATATTAAAATCATCTTTCCAGCTTGAATTTCAATGATGCATTGGGGCAATGATTTTGTGAGAAACATCTTTACCCTTAAATAAAGATTTTCTTAATTCCTTACCTGTGTGCTAATTAGATATCACCTTGTTTTCACATTAAACAGACTTCCACATGAGAAAGCAGCAAGGATGCAGTGGCGTTAATGTTTCCTGGTGTCAACCTGTATTATTTCAGTAGATATTGAAATGAGGATGCATCTTGCTGCCTTTCCAATGAAGCAAGTTTAATTTAGTAATAGGTGAAAAACCATCCCTACAAATATGTTAATCAGATACTTGGCTTTGTGGACACTTTTCAGAGAACAAATTTGTTATCATAAAAATAAAGCCAGAAAATGAAGAGCTGTTTAATCACTCAATTGTATTTTTCTGCCAGCATTTTTCTTTTTCTCTGCAACCCACTGCTAAATTGTGCTTCCTAGCTGTTTTTTTATAAAATCACTTAATCAAATCTAACTCTGATTACATCAGAGAAGGCCAGGTACCCTACACCATAAGAGGGGGTTTGCAATTTTGACTTGTCTACTTAAATATCACCAAAATCTGATCACAAGGTCAATTACATCCCTGGGTGGGATTGAACCACCAACCTTTTGATTAATAGCTGAACACACTAACCGATTGCGCCACAGAGACACTTTGCAAAAAGAATATACTGACAAAGACTAATAAGCATTCATCTAAAACGTTTCCTAGAAAAACTTTAAAAAGTCAATAATCTGGAGAGTTTTTGTAAGATGTTTCTTCCAGCAACCAATGAAGAAACACATTGGTACTTTCGCATGATGAGTGAGTGCTTCAGGATCTCTTGCACTTACATGTTCAGCAGAGTACTGCAATGGAAGCATGCTGGGCCCATAACCCAGAGGTAGGCAGATTGAAACTATCCTTTGCTATATGCATTTTTTTTTTGTTCATTAAAGTAATCCAAAACTGGGATTGATATTTTAGCTTTTATTTTTACTTAAAGTACAATAACTTTTACCATTTTAATTTGTTTTAATAGTATATTGACAGTATTGTTTTCTTTCAAAAATCCACTTAATTTTCTTTACCCTATTATTAAAATGGTAATTGACAAAAACAAACTACATTGTCACCAGAAGAGCAATACAAAATGTACAAGTGATATATTAAAATCATCTTTCCAGCTTGAATTTCAATGATGCATTGGGGCAATGATTTTGTGAGAAACATCTTTACCCTTAAATAAAGATTTTCTTAATTCCTTACCTGTGTGCTAATTAGATATCACCTTGTTTTCACATTAAACAGACTTCCACATGAGAAAGCAGCAAGGATGCAGTGGCGTTAATGTTTCCTGGTGTCAACCTGTATTATTTCAGTAGATATTGAAATGAGGATGCATCTTGCTGCCATTCCAATGAAGCAAGTTTAATTTAGTAATAGGTGAAAAACCATCCCTACAAATATGTTAATCAGATACTTGGCTTTGTGGACACTTTTCAGAGAACAAATTAGTTAGCATAAAAATAAAGCCAGAAAATGAAGAGCTGTTTAATCACTCAATTGGATTTTTCTGCCAGCATATTTCTTTTTCTCTGCAACCCACTGCTAAATTGTGCTTCCTAGCTGTTTTTATAAAATCACTGAATCAAATCTAACTCTGATTACATCAGAGAAGGCCAGGTACCCTACACCATAACAGGGGGTTTGAAATTTTGACTTGTCTGCTTAAAGATCACCAAAATCTGATAACAAGGTCAATTAAGTCCCTGGGTGGGATTGAACCACCAACCTTTTGGTTAATAGCCTTACACACTAACTGATTGCGCCACAGCGACACTTTGCAAAAGTACTTACTGACAAAGGCTAATAAGCATTCATCTAGAACGATTCCTAGAAACATTTTAAAAAGTCAATAATGTGGAGAGTTTTTGTAAGATGTTTCTTCCATCAACCAATGAAGAAACACATTGGTACTTTCCCATGATGAGTGAGTGCTTCAGGATCTCTTGCACTTACATGTGCAGCAGAGTACTGTAATGGAAGCATGCTGGGTCCATAACCCAGAGGTAGGCAGATTGAAACTATCCTCTGCTATATGCATTTTTTTTTTGTTCATTAAAGTAATCCAAAACTGGTATTGATATTTTAGCTTTTATTTTTACTTAAAGTACAATAACTTTTACCATTTTAATTTGTTTTAATAGTATATTGACAGTATTGTTTTCTTTCAAAAATCCAATTAATTTTCTTTACCCGATTATTAAAATGGTAACTGACAAAAACAAACTACATTGTCACCAGAAGAGCAATACAAAATGTACAAGTGATATATTAAAATCATCTTTCCAGCTTGAATTTCAATGATGCATTGGGGCAACGATTTTGTGAGAAACATCTTCACCCTTAAATAAAGATTTTCTTAATTCCTTACCTGTGTGCTAATTAGATATCACCTTGTTTTCACATTAAACAGACTTCCACATGAGAAAGCAGCAAGGATGCAGTGGCGTTAATGTTTCCTGGTGTCAACCTGTATTATTTCAGTAGATATTGAAATGAGGATGCATCTTGCTGCCTTTCCAATGAAGCAAGTTTAATTTAGTAATAGGTGAAAAACCATCCCTACAAAGGTGTTAATCAGAGACTTGGCTTTGTGGACACTTTTCAGAGAACAAATTTGTTATCATAAAAATAAAGCCAGAAAATGAAGAGCTGTTTAATCACTCAATTGTATTTTTCTGCCAGCATTTTTCTTTTTCTCTGCAACCCACTGCTAAATTGTGCTTCCTAGCTGTTTTTTTATAAAATCACTTAATCAAATCTAACTCTGATTACATCAGAGAAGGCCAGGTACCCTACACCATAAGAGGGGGTTTGCAATTTTGACTTGTCTACTTAAATATCACCAAAATCTGATCACAAGGTCAATTACGTCCCTGGGTGGGATTGAACCACCAACCTTTTGATTAATAGCTGAACACACTAACCGATTGCGCCACAGAGACACTTTGCAAAAAGAATATACTGACAAAGACTAATAAGCATTCATCTAGAACGTTTCCTAGAAAAACTTTAAAAAGTCAATAATCTGGAGAGTTTTTGTAAGATGTTTCTTCCAGCAACCAATGAAGAAACACATTGGTACTTTCGCATGATGAGTGAGTGCTTCAGGATCTCTTGCACTTACATGTGCAGCAGAGTACTGCAATGGAAGCATGCTGGGCCCATAACCCAGAGGTAGGCAGATTGAAACTATCCTTTGCTATATGCATTTTTTTTTTGTTCATTAAAGTAATCCAAAACTGGGATTGATATTTTAGCTTTTATTTTTACTTAAAGTACAATAACTTTTACCATTTTAATTTGTTTTAATAGTATATTGACAGTATTGTTTTCTTTCAAAAATCCACTTAATTTTCTTTACCCTATTATTAAAATGGTAATTGACAAAAACAAACTACATTGTCACCAGAAGAGCAATACAAAATGTACAAGTGATATATTAAAATCATCTTTCCAGCTTGAATTTCAATGATGCATTGGGGCAATGATTTTGTGAGAAACATCTTTACCCTTAAATAAAGATTTTCTTAATTCCTTACCTGTGTGCTAATTAGATATCACCTTGTTTTCACATTAAACAGACTTCCACATGAGAAAGCAGCAAGGATGCAGTGGCGTTAATGTTTCCTGGTGTCAACCTGTATTATTTCAGTAGATATTGAAATGAGGATGCATCTTGCTGCCTTTCCAATGAAGCAAGTTTAATTTAGTAATAGGTGAAAAACCATCCCTACAAATATGTTAATCAGATACTTGGCTTTGTGGACACTTTTCAGAGAACAAATTAGTTAGCATAAAAATAAAGCCAGAAAATGAAGAGCTGTTTAATCACTCAATTGGATTTTTCTGCCAGCATATTTCTTTTTCTCTGCAACCCACTGCTAAATTGTGCTTCCTAGCTGTTTTTATAAAATCACTGAATCAAATCTAACTCTGATTACATCAGAGAAGGCCAGGTACCCTACACCATAACAGGGGGTTTGAAATTTTGACTTGTCTGCTTAAAGATCACCAAAATCTGATAACAAGGTCAATTAAGTCCCTGGGTGGGATTGAACCACCAACCTTTTGGTTAATAGCCTTACACACTAACTGATTGCGCCACAGCGACACTTTGCAAAAGTACTTACTGACAAAGGCTAATAAGCATTCATCTAGAACGATTCCTAGAAACATTTTAAAAAGTCAATAATGTGGAGAGTTTTTGTAAGATGTTTCTTCCATCAACCAATGAAGAAACACATTGGTACTTTCCCATGATGAGTGAGTGCTTCAGGATCTCTTGCACTTACATGTGCAGCAGAGTACTGTAATGGAAGCATGCTGGGTCCATAACCCAGAGGTAGGCAGATTGAAACTATCCTCTGCTATATGCATTTTTTTTTGTTCATTAAAGTAATCCAAAACTGGGATTGATATTTTAGCTTTTATTTTTACTTAAAGTACAATAACTTTTACCATTTTAATTTGTTTTAATAGTATATTGACAGTATTGTTTTCTTTCAAAAATCCAATTAATTTTCTTTACCCGATTATTAAAATGGTAACTGACAAAAACAAACTACATTGTCACCAGAAGAGCAATACAAAATGTACAAGTGATATATTAAAATCATCTTTCCAGCTTGAATTTCAATGATGCATTGGGGCAACGATTTTGTGAGAAACATCTTCACCCTTAAATAAAGATTTTCTTAATTCCTTACCTGTTTGCTAATTAGATATCACCTTGTTTTCACATTAAACAGACTTCCACATGAGAAAGCAGCAAGGATGCAGTGGCGTTAATGTTTCCTGGTGTCAACCTGTATTATTTCAGTAGATATTGAAATGAGGATGCATCTTGCTGCCTTTCCAATGAAGCAAGTTTAATTTAGTAATAGGTGAAAAACCATCCCTACAAAGGTGTTAATCAGAGACTTGGCTTTGTGGACACTTTTCAGAGAACAAATTTGTTAGCATAAAAATAAAGCCAGAAAATGAAGAGCTGTTTAATCACTCAATTGGATTTTTTTGATAGCATATTTCTTTTTCTCTGCAACCCACTGCTAAATTGTGCTTCCTAGCTGTTTTTATAAAATCACTGAATCAAATCTAACTCTGATTACATCAGAGAAGGCCAGGTACCCTACACCATAACAGGGGGTTTGAAATTTTGACTTGTCTGCTTAAAGATCACCAAAATCTGATAACAAGGTCAATTAAGTCCCTGGGTGGGATTGAACCACCAACCTTTTGGTTAATAGCCTTACACACTAACTGATTGCGCCACAGCGACACTTTGCAAAAGTACTTACTGACAAAGGCTAATAAGCATTCATCTAGAACGATTCCTAGAAACATTTTAAAAAGTCAATAATGTGGAGAGTTTTTGTAAGATGTTTCTTCCATCAACCAATGAAGAAACACATTGGTACTTTCCCATGATGAGTGAGTGCTTCAGGATCTCTTGCACTTACATGTGCAGCAGAGTACTGTAATGGAAGCATGCTGGGTCCATAACCCAGAGGTAGGCAGATTGAAACTATCCTCTGCTATATGCATTTTTTTTTTGTTCATTAAAGTAATCCAAAACTGGTATTGATATTTTAGCTTTTATTTTTACTTAAAGTACAATAACTTTTACCATTTTAATTTGTTTTAATAGTATATTGACAGTATTGTTTTCTTTCAAAAATCCAATTAATTTTCTTTACCCGATTATTAAAATGGTAACTGACAAAAACAAACTACATTGTCACCAGAAGAGCAATACAAAATGTACAAGTGATATATTAAAATCATCTTTCCAGCTTGAATTTCAATGATGCATTGGGGCAACGATTTTGTGAGAAACATCTTCACCCTTAAATAAAGATTTTCTTAATTCCTTACCTGTGTGCTAATTAGATATCACCTTGTTTTCACATTAAACAGACTTCCACATGAGAAAGCAGCAAGGATGCAGTGGCGTTAATGTTTCCTGGTGTCAACCTGTATTATTTCAGTAGATATTGAAATGAGGATGCATCTTGCTGCCTTTCCAATGAAGCAAGTTTAATTTAGTAATAGGTGAAAAACCATCCCTACAAAGGTGTTAATCAGAGACTTGGCTTTGTGGACACTTTTCAGAGAACAAATTTGTTATCATAAAAATAAAGCCAGAAAATGAAGAGCTGTTTAATCACTCAATTGTATTTTTCTGCCAGCATTTTTCTTTTTCTCTGCAACCCACTGCTAAATTGTGCTTCCTAGCTGTTTTTTTATAAAATCACTTAATCAAATCTAACTCTGATTACATCAGAGAAGGCCAGGTACCCTACACCATAAGAGGGGGTTTGCAATTTTGACTTGTCTACTTAAATATCACCAAAATCTGATCACAAGGTCAATTACGTCCCTGGGTGGGATTGAACCACCAACCTTTTGATTAATAGCTGAACACACTAACCGATTGCGCCACAGAGACACTTTGCAAAAAGAATATACTGACAAAGACTAATAAGCATTCATCTAGAACGTTTCCTAGAAAAACTTTAAAAAGTCAATAATCTGGAGAGTTTTTGTAAGATGTTTCTTCCAGCAACCAATGAAGAAACACATTGGTACTTTCGCATGATGAGTGAGTGCTTCAGGATCTCTTGCACTTACATGTGCAGCAGAGTACTGCAATGGAAGCATGCTGGGCCCATAACCCAGAGGTAGGCAGATTGAAACTATCCTTTGCTATATGCATTTTTTTTTTGTTCATTAAAGTAATCCAAAACTGGGATTGATATTTTAGCTTTTATTTTTACTTAAAGTACAATAACTTTTACCATTTTAATTTGTTTTAATAGTATATTGACAGTATTGTTTTCTTTCAAAAATCCACTTAATTTTCTTTACCCTATTATTAAAATGGTAATTGACAAAAACAAACTACATTGTCACCAGAAGAGCAATACAAAATGTACAAGTGATATATTAAAATCATCTTTCCAGCTTGAATTTCAATGATGCATTGGGGCAATGATTTTGTGAGAAACATCTTTACCCTTAAATAAAGATTTTCTTAATTCCTTACCTGTGTGCTAATTAGATATCACCTTGTTTTCACATTAAACAGACTTCCACATGAGAAAGCAGCAAGGATGCAGTGGCGTTAATGTTTCCTGGTGTCAACCTGTATTATTTCAGTAGATATTGAAATGAGGATGCATCTTGCTGCCTTTCCAATGAAGCAAGTTTAATTTAGTAATAGGTGAAAAACCATCCCTACAAATATGTTAATCAGATACTTGGCTTTGTGGACACTTTTCAGAGAACAAATTAGTTAGCATAAAAATAAAGCCAGAAAATGAAGAGCTGTTTAATCACTCAATTGGATTTTTCTGCCAGCATATTTCTTTTTCTCTGCAACCCACTGCTAAATTGTGCTTCCTAGCTGTTTTTATAAAATCACTGAATCAAATCTAACTCTGATTACATCAGAGAAGGCCAGGTACCCTACACCATAACAGGGGGTTTGAAATTTTGACTTGTCTGCTTAAAGATCACCAAAATCTGATAACAAGGTCAATTAAGTCCCTGGGTGGGATTGAACCACCAACCTTTTGGTTAATAGCCTTACACACTAACTGATTGCGCCACAGCGACACTTTGCAAAAGTACTTACTGACAAAGGCTAATAAGCATTCATCTAGAACGATTCCTAGAAACATTTTAAAAAGTCAATAATGTGGAGAGTTTTTGTAAGATGTTTCTTCCATCAACCAATGAAGAAACACATTGGTACTTTCCCATGATGAGTGAGTGCTTCAGGATCTCTTGCACTTACATGTGCAGCAGAGTACTGTAATGGAAGCATGCTGGGTCCATAACCCAGAGGTAGGCAGATTGAAACTATCCTCTGCTATATGCATTTTTTTTTGTTCATTAAAGTAATCCAAAACTGGGATTGATATTTTAGCTTTTATTTTTACTTAAAGTACAATAACTTTTACCATTTTAATTTGTTTTAATAGTATATTGACAGTATTGTTTTCTTTCAAAAATCCAATTAATTTTCTTTACCCGATTATTAAAATGGTAACTGACAAAAACAAACTACATTGTCACCAGAAGAGCAATACAAAATGTACAAGTGATATATTAAAATCATCTTTCCAGCTTGAATTTCAATGATGCATTGGGGCAACGATTTTGTGAGAAACATCTTCACCCTTAAATAAAGATTTTCTTAATTCCTTACCTGTTTGCTAATTAGATATCACCTTGTTTTCACATTAAACAGACTTCCACATGAGAAAGCAGCAAGGATGCAGTGGCGTTAATGTTTCCTGGTGTCAACCTGTATTATTTCAGTAGATATTGAAATGAGGATGCATCTTGCTGCCTTTCCAATGAAGCAAGTTTAATTTAGTAATAGGTGAAAAACCATCCCTACAAAGGTGTTAATCAGAGACTTGGCTTTGTGGACACTTTTCAGAGAACAAATTTGTTAGCATAAAAATAAAGCCAGAAAATGAAGAGCTGTTTAATCACTCAATTGGATTTTTTTGATAGCATATTTCTTTTTCTCTGCAACCCACTGCTAAATTGTGCTTCCTAGCTGTTTTTATAAAATCACTGAATCAAATCTAACTCTGATTACATCAGAGAAGGCCAGGTACCCTACACCATAACAGGGGTTTTCGAAATTTTGACTTGTCTACTTAAAGATCAACAAAATCTGATAACAAGGTCAATAATGTCCCTGGGTGGGATTGAACCACCAACCTTTTGGTTAATAGCTGTACACACTAACTGATTGCGCCACAGCGACACTTTGCAAAAGTACATACTGACAAAGGCTAATAAGCATTCATCTAGAACGTTTCCTATAAAAACTTTAAATAGTCAATAATCTGGAGAGTTTTTGTAAGATGTTTCTTCCATCAACCAATGAAGAAACACATTGGTACTTTCCCATGATGAGTGAGTGCTTCAGGATCTCTTGCATTTACATGTGCAGCAGAGTACTGTTATGAAAGCATGCTGGGTCCATAACCCAGAGGTAGGCAGATTGAAACTATCCTCTGCTATATGCATTTTTTTTTTGTTAATTAAAGTAATCCAAAACTGGGATTGATATTTTTGCTCTTTTATTTTTACTTAAAGTACAATAACTTTTACCATTTTAATTTGTTTTAATAGTATATTGACAGTATTGTTTTCTTTCAAAAATCCAATTAATTTTCTTTACCCGATTATTAAAATGGTAATTGACAAAAACAAACTACATTGTCACCAGAAGAGCAATACAAAATGTACAAGTGATATATTAAAATCATCTTTCCAGCTTGAATTTCAATGATGCATTGGGGCAACGATTTTGTGAGAAACATCTTCACCCTTAAATAAAGATTTTCTTAATTCCTTACCTGTGTGCTAATTAGATATCACTTTGTTTTCACATTAAACAGACTTCCACATGAGAAAACAGCAAAGATGCAGTGGCGTTAATGTTTCCTGGTGTCAACCTGTATTATTTCCGTAGATATTGAAATGAGGATGCATCTTGCTGCCTTTCCAATGAAGCAAGTTTAATTTAGTAATAGGTGAAAAACCATCCCTACAAAGATGTTAATCAGATACTTGGCTTTGTGGACACTTTTCAGAGAACAAATTTGTTATCATAAAAATAAAGCCAGAAAATGAAGAGCTGTTTAATCACTCAATTGGATTTTTCTGCCAGCATTTTTCTTTTTCTCTGCAACCCACTGCTAAATTGTGCTTCCTAGCTGTTTTTTTTATAAAATCACTTAATCAAATCTAACTCTGATTACATCAGAGAAGGCCAGGTACCCTACACCATAAGAGGGGTTTTGCAATTTTGACTTGTCTACTTAAATATTACCAAAATCTGATCACAATGTCAATTACGTCCCTGGGTGGGATTGAACCACCAACCTTCTGATTAATAGCTGAACACACTAACCGATTGCGCCACAGAGACACTTTGCAAAAAGTACATACTGACAAAGACTAATAAGCATTCATCTAGAACGTTTCCTAGAAAAACTTTAAAAAGTCAATAATCTGGAGAGTTTTTGTAAGATGTTTCTTCCAGCAACCAATGAAGAAACACATTGGTACTTTCGCATGATGAGTGAGTGCTTCAGGATCTCTTGCACTTACATGTGCAGCAGAGTACTGCACTGGAAGCATGCTGGGCCCATAACCCAGAGGTAGGCAGATTGAAACTATCCTTTGCTATATGCATTTTTTTTTTGTTCATTAAAGTAATCCAAAACTGGGATTGATATTTTAGCTTTTATTTTTACTTAAAGTACAATAACTTTTACCATTTTAATTTGTTTTAATAGTATATTGACAGTATTGTTTTCTTTCAAAAATCCAATTAATTTTCTTTACCCGATTTTTAAAATGGTAATTGACAAAAACAAACTACATTGTCACCAGAAGAGCAATACAAAATGTACAAGTGATATATTAAAATCATCTTTCCAGCTTGAATTTCAATGATGCATTGGGGCAACGATTTTGTGAGAAACATCTTCACCCTTAAATAAAGATTTTCTTAATTCCTTACCTGTGTGCTAATTAGATATCACCTTGTTTTCACATTAAACAGACTTCCACATGAGAAAACAGCAAAGATGCAGTGGCGTTAATGTTTCCTGGTGTCAACCTGTATTATTTCCGTAGATATTGAAATGAGGATGCATCTTGCTGCCTTTCCAATGAAGCAAGTTTAATTTAGTAATAGGTGAAAAACCATCCCTACAAAGATGTTAATCAGATACTTGGCTTTGTGGACACTTTTCAGAGAACAAATTTGTTATCATAAAAATAAAGCCAGAAAATGAAGAGCTGTTTAATCACTCAATTGGATTTTTCTGCCAGCATTTTTCTTTTTCTCTGCAACCCACTGCTAAATTGTGCTTCCTAGCTGTTTTTTTTATAAAATCACTTAATCAAATCTAACTCTGATTACATCAGAGAAGGCCAGGTACCCTACACCATAAGAGAGGGTTTGCAATTTTGACTTGTCTACTTAAATATCACCAAAATCTGATCACAAGGTCAATTACGTCCCTGGGTGGGATTGAACCACCAACCTTTTGATTAATAGCTGAACACACTAACAGATTGCGCCACAGAGACACTTTGCAAAAAGTCCATACTGACAAAGACTAATAAGCATTCATCTAGAACGTTTCCTAGAAAAACTTTAAAAAGTCAATAATCTGGAGAGTTTTTGTAAGATGTTTCTTCCAGCAACCAATGAAGAAACACATTGGTACTTTCGCATGATGAGTGAGTGCTTCAGGATCTCTTGCACTTAAATGTGCAGCAGAGTACTGCAATGGAAGCATGCTGGGCCCATAACCCAGAGGTAGGCAGATTGAAACTATCCTTTGCTATATGCATTTTTTTTTGTTCATTAAAGTAATCCAAAACTGGGATTGATATTTTAGCTTTTATTTTTACTTAAAGTACAATAACTTTTACCATTTTAATTTGTTTTAATAGTATATTGACAGTATTGTTTTCTTTCAAAAATCCACTTAATTTTCTTTACCCTATTATTAAAATGGTAATTGACAAAAACAAACTACATTGTCACCAGAAGAGCAATACAAAATGTACAAGTGATACATTAAAATCATCTTTCCAGCTTGAATTTCAATGATGCATTGGGGCAACGATTATGTGAGAAACATCTTCACCCTTAAATAAAGATTTTCTTAATTCCTTACCTGTGTGCTAATTAGATATCACCTTGTTTTCACATTAAACAGACTTCCACATGAGAAAGCAGCAAGGATGCAGTGGCGTTAATGTTTCCTGGTGTCAACCTGTATTATTTCAGTAGATATTGAAATGAGGATGCATCTTGCTGCCTTTCCAATGAAGCAAGTTTAATTTAGTAATAGGTGAAAAACCATCCCTACAAATATGTTAATCAGATACTTGGCTTTGTGGACACTTTTCAGAGAACAAATTAGTTAGCATAAAAATAAAGCCAGAAAATGAAGAGCTGTTTAATCACTCAATTGGATTTTTCTGCCAGCATATTTCTTTTTCTCTGCAACCCACTGCTAAATTGTGCTTCCTAGCTGTTTTTATAAAATCACTGAATCAAATCTAACTCTGATTACATCAGAGAAGGCCAGGTACCCTACACCATAACAGGGGGTTTGAAATTTTGACTTGTCTGCTTAAAGATCACCAAAATCTGATAACAAGGTCAATTAAGTCCCTGGGTGGGATTGAACCACCAACCTTTTGGTTAATAGCCTTACACACTAACTGATTGCGCCACAGCGACACTTTGCAAAAGTACTTACTGACAAAGGCTAATAAGCATTCATCTAGAACGATTCCTAGAAACATTTTAAAAAGTCAATAATGTGGAGAGTTTTTGTAAGATGTTTCTTCCATCAACCAATGAAGAAACACATTGGTACTTTACCATGATGAGTGAGTGCTTCAGGATCTCTTGCACTTACATGTGCAGCAGAGTACTGTAATGGAAGCATGCTGGGTCCATAACCCAGAGGTAGGCAGATTGAAACTATCCTCTGCTATATGCATTTTTTTTTGTTCATTAAAGTAATCCAAAACTGGGATTGATATTTTAGCTTTTATTTTTACTTAAAGTACAATAACTTTTACCATTTTAATTTGTTTTAATAGTATATTGACAGTATTGTTTTCTTTCAAAAATCCAATTAATTTTCTTTACCCGATTATTAAAATGGTAACTGACAAAAACAAACTACATTGTCACCAGAAGAGCAATACAAAATGTACAAGTGATATATTAAAATCATCTTTCCAGCTTGAATTTCAATGATGCATTGGGGCAACGATTTTGTGAGAAACATCTTCACCCTTAAATAAAGATTTTCTTAATTCCTTACCTGTTTGCTAATTAGATATCACCTTGTTTTCACATTAAACAGACTTCCACATGAGAAAGCAGCAAGGATGCAGTGGCGTTAATGTTTCCTGGTGTCAACCTGTATTATTTCAGTAGATATTGAAATGAGGATGCATCTTGCTGCCTTTCCAATGAAGCAAGTTTAATTTAGTAATAGGTGAAAAACCATCCCTACAAAGGTGTTAATCAGAGACTTGGCTTTGTGGACACTTTTCAGAGAACAAATTTGTTAGCATAAAAATAAAGCCAGAAAATGAAGAGCTGTTTAATCACTCAATTGGATTTTTTTGATAGCATATTTCTTTTTCTCTGCAACCCACTGCTAAATTGTGCTTCCTAGCTGTTTTTATAAAATCACTGAATCAAATCTAACTCTGATTACATCAGAGAAGGCCAGGTACCCTACACCATAACAGGGGTTTTCGAAATTTTGACTTGTCTACTTAAAGATCAACAAAATCTGATAACAAGGTCAATAATGTCCCTGGGTGGGATTGAACCACCAACCTTTTGGTTAATAGCTGTACACACTAACTGATTGCGCCACAGCGACACTTTGCAAAAGTACATACTGACAAAGGCTAATAAGCATTCATCTAGAACGTTTCCTATAAAAACTTTAAATAGTCAATAATCTGGAGAGTTTTTGTAAGATGTTTCTTCCATCAACCAATGAAGAAACACATTGGTACTTTCCCATGATGAGTGAGTGCTTCAGGATCTCTTGCATTTACATGTGCAGCAGAGTACTGTTATGAAAGCATGCTGGGTCCATAACCCAGAGGTAGGCAGATTGAAACTATCCTCTGCTATATGCATTTTTTTTTTTGTTAATTAAAGTAATCCAAAACTGGGATTGATATTTTTGCTCTTTTATTTTTACTTAAAGTACAATAACTTTTACCATTTTAATTTGTTTTAATAGTATATTGACAGTATTGTTTTCTTTCAAAAATCCAATTAATTTTCTTTACCCGATTATTAAAATGGTAATTGACAAAAACAAACTACATTGTCACCAGAAGAGCAATACAAAATGTACAAGTGATATATTAAAATCATCTTTCCAGCTTGAATTTCAATGATGCATTGGGGCAACGATTTTGTGAGAAACATCTTCACCCTTAAATAAAGATTTTCTTAATTCCTTACCTGTGTGCTAATTAGATATCACTTTGTTTTCACATTAAACAGACTTCCACATGAGAAAACAGCAAAGATGCAGTGGCGTTAATGTTTCCTGGTGTCAACCTGTATTATTTCCGTAGATATTGAAATGAGGATGCATCTTGCTGCCTTTCCAATGAAGCAAGTTTAATTTAGTAATAGGTGAAAAACCATCCCTACAAAGATGTTAATCAGATACTTGGCTTTGTGGACACTTTTCAGAGAACAAATTTGTTATCATAAAAATAAAGCCAGAAAATGAAGAGCTGTTTAATCACTCAATTGGATTTTTCTGCCAGCATTTTTCTTTTTCTCTGCAACCCACTGCTAAATTGTGCTTCCTAGCTGTTTTTTTTATAAAATCACTTAATCAAATCTAACTCTGATTACATCAGAGAAGGCCAGGTACCCTACACCATAAGAGGGGTTTTGCAATTTTGACTTGTCTACTTAAATATTACCAAAATCTGATCACAATGTCAATTACGTCCCTGGGTGGGATTGAACCACCAACCTTCTGATTAATAGCTGAACACACTAACCGATTGCGCCACAGAGACACTTTGCAAAAAGTACATACTGACAAAGACTAATAAGCATTCATCTAGAACGTTTCCTAGAAAAACTTTAAAAAGTCAATAATCTGGAGAGTTTTTGTAAGATGTTTCTTCCAGCAACCAATGAAGAAACACATTGGTACTTTCGCATGATGAGTGAGTGCTTCAGGATCTCTTGCACTTACATGTGCAGCAGAGTACTGCACTGGAAGCATGCTGGGCCCATAACCCAGAGGTAGGCAGATTGAAACTATCCTTTGCTATATGCATTTTTTTTTTGTTCATTAAAGTAATCCAAAACTGGGATTGATATTTTAGCTTTTATTTTTACTTAAAGTACAATAACTTTTACCATTTTAATTTGTTTTAATAGTATATTGACAGTATTGTTTTCTTTCAAAAATCCAATTAATTTTCTTTACCCGATTTTTAAAATGGTAATTGACAAAAACAAACTACATTGTCACCAGAAGAGCAATACAAAATGTACAAGTGATATATTAAAATCATCTTTCCAGCTTGAATTTCAATGATGCATTGGGGCAACGATTTTGTGAGAAACATCTTCACCCTTAAATAAAGATTTTCTTAATTCCTTACCTGTGTGCTAATTAGATATCACCTTGTTTTCACATTAAACAGACTTCCACATGAGAAAACAGCAAAGATGCAGTGGCGTTAATGTTTCCTGGTGTCAACCTGTATTATTTCCGTAGATATTGAAATGAGGATGCATCTTGCTGCCTTTCCAATGAAGCAAGTTTAATTTAGTAATAGGTGAAAAACCATCCCTACAAAGATGTTAATCAGATACTTGGCTTTGTGGACACTTTTCAGAGAACAAATTTGTTATCATAAAAATAAAGCCAGAAAATGAAGAGCTGTTTAATCACTCAATTGGATTTTTCTGCCAGCATTTTTCTTTTTCTCTGCAACCCACTGCTAAATTGTGCTTCCTAGCTGTTTTTTTTATAAAATCACTTAATCAAATCTAACTCTGATTACATCAGAGAAGGCCAGGTACCCTACACCATAAGAGAGGGTTTGCAATTTTGACTTGTCTACTTAAATATCACCAAAATCTGATCACAAGGTCAATTACGTCCCTGGGTGGGATTGAACCACCAACCTTTTGATTAATAGCTGAACACACTAACAGATTGCGCCACAGAGACACTTTGCAAAAAGTCCATACTGACAAAGACTAATAAGCATTCATCTAGAACGTTTCCTAGAAAAACTTTAAAAAGTCAATAATCTGGAGAGTTTTTGTAAGATGTTTCTTCCAGCAACCAATGAAGAAACACATTGGTACTTTCGCATGATGAGTGAGTGCTTCAGGATCTCTTGCACTTAAATGTGCAGCAGAGTACTGCAATGGAAGCATGCTGGGCCCATAACCCAGAGGTAGGCAGATTGAAACTATCCTTTGCTATATGCATTTTTTTTTGTTCATTAAAGTAATCCAAAACTGGGATTGATATTTTAGCTTTTATTTTTACTTAAAGTACAATAACTTTTACCATTTTAATTTGTTTTAATAGTATATTGACAGTATTGTTTTCTTTCAAAAATCCACTTAATTTTCTTTACCCTATTATTAAAATGGTAATTGACAAAAACAAACTACATTGTCACCAGAAGAGCAATACAAAATGTACAAGTGATACATTAAAATCATCTTTCCAGCTTGAATTTCAATGATGCATTGGGGCAACGATTATGTGAGAAACATCTTCACCCTTAAATAAAGATTTTCTTAATTCCTTACCTGTGTGCTAATTAGATATCACCTTGTTTTCACATTAAACAGACTTCCACATGAGAAAGCAGCAAGGATGCAGTGGCGTTAATGTTTCCTGGTGTCAACCTGTATTATTTCAGTAGATATTGAAATGAGGATGCATCTTGCTGCCTTTCCAATGAAGCAAGTTTAATTTAGTAATAGATGAAAAACCATCCCTACAAATATGTTAATCAGATACTTGGCTTTGTGGACACTTTTCAGAGAACAAATTAGTTAGCATAAAAATAAAGCCAGAAAATGAAGAGCTGTTTAATCACTCAATTGGATTTTTCTGCCAGCATATTTCTTTTTCTCTGCAACCCACTGCTAAATTGTGCTTCCTAGCTGTTTTTATAAAATCACTGAATCAAATCTAACTACATCAGAGAAGGCCAGGTAGCCTACACCATAACAGGGGGTTTGAAATTTTGACTTGTCTACTTAAAGATCACCAAAATCTGATAACAAGGTCAATTAAGTCCCTGGGTGGGATTGAACCACCAACCTTTTGGTTAATAGCCTTACACACTAACTGATTGCGCCACAGCGACACTTTGCAAAAGTACATACTGACAAAGGCTAATAAGCATTCATCTAGAACGATTCCTAGAAACATTTTAAAAAGTCAATAATGTGGAGAGTTTTTGTAAGATGTTTCTTCCATCAACCAATGAAGAAACACATTGGTACTTTCCCATGATGAGTGAGTGCTTCAGGATCTTCTGCACTTACATGTGCAGCAGAGTACTGTAATGGAAGCATGCTGGGTCCATAACCCAGAGGTAGGCAGATTGAAACTATCCTCTGCTATATGCATTTTTTTTTTGTTAATTAACGTAATCCAAAACTGGGATTGATATTTTTGCTCTTTTATTTTTACTTAAAGTACAATAACTTTTACCATTTTAATTTGTTTTAATAGTATATTGACAGTATTGTTTTCTTTCAAAAATCCACTTAATTTTCTTTACCCGATTATTAAAATGGTAATTGACAAAAACAAACTACATTGTCACCAGAAGAGCAATACAAAATGTACAAGTGATATATTAAAATCATCTTTCCAGCTTGAATTTCAATGATGCATTGGGGCAACGATTTTGTGAGAAACATCTTCACCCTTAAATAAAGATTTTCTTAATTCCTTACCTGTGTGCTAATTAGATATCACCTTGTTTTCACATTAAACAGACTTCCACATGAGAAAACAGTAAAGATGCAGTGGCGTTAATGTTTCCTGGTGTCAACCTGTATTATTTCCGTAGATATTGAAATGAGGATGCATCTTGCTGCCTTTCCAATGAAGCAAGTTTAATTTAGTAATAGGTGAAAAACCATCCCTACAAAGATGTTAATCAGATATTTGGCTTTGTGGACACTTTTCAGAGAACAAATTTGTTATCATAAAAATAAAGCCAGAATATGAAGAGCTGTTTAATCACTCAATTGGATTTTTCTGCCAGCATTATTCTTTTTCTCTGCAACCCACTGCTAAATT
>NW_026968350.1:0-102000 GCF_028390025.1 Pseudophryne corroboree
CTGACACAATCTGGAGGCCTACTTTACAAAGCAAGTGAAACCGTGTGGGTCCTGCAGCGCCCTGTATTGGTTGTTTATGCGAAGCACAGTACAAGGCCGGAAAAAGCAAGGAAGCATGCAGCCAGCGCACAGGAGAAGAGATGAGAAGAGAGCGCTGAGTGAAAGATAGAAGCGCACCTTAACGGGCACAGGGGTCCAGTGGAGGGAGAGTTGAAATGAAGAAAAGGATAGAAACAGCAAAGGAAGAGACAGCACCAGCAGCACACAAAAAGATCTGACTTTTACCAGAGATGATCAGGGGAAAGCGCGAACGCAGTCCCCCACTACCACAAATTATGCAGTCGAGTTTCCCGCATTTGGGGAAATCGCAGGGGTCAGCACACCCGGAGTGCAATGGATGAGCCTCACCCTGGGAGAACCACCTTCGTGATCATGGTATCTCCCCTGCCAGGTAAGTATGAGTTGGACTTGGGCTCAGGAGGGCCCCTGCTTGGGCACACCCCCGTCAAGTGAAGGAGGTTGACCGGAGCCATGACAAGTGAACTCTCGGCAGGGGACGGGAAAAGAAAACTGCAGGGAGGCTGCATCTCTTCACGTTGACATGGGAAGGCGGAAGGGTGACTGTTCCTGAAGCACCCCCAAACTATGCGCACAACTAGTGCAAATCCTTCCCAGGGCACACTGCAGCAGATGAATTTGCATACCGTCATGTCATAAAAGCAGTCGGGCACAGTTACAGTAGCTGCATCCCTCATCTCCATATGAAAAGTAGAGATGAGCGGGTTCGGTTTCTCTGAATCCGAACCCGCCAGAACTTCATGTTTTTTTTCACGGGTCCGAGCGACTCGGATCTTCCCGCCTTGCTCGGTTAACCCGAGCGCGCCCGAACGTCATCATGACGCTGTCGGATTCTCGCGAGGCTCGGATTCTATCGCGAGACTCGGATTCTATATAAGGAACCGCGCGTCGCCGCCATTTTCACACGTGCATTGAGATTGATAGGGAGAGGACGTGGCTGGCGTCCTCTCCGTTTAGAATAGATTAGAGAGACACTTGATTTACTAATTTTGGGGAGCATTAGGAGTACTCAGTACAGTGCAGAGTTTTGCTGATAGTGACCAGTGACCACCAGTTTTATTTATAATCCGTTCTCTGCCTGAAAAAAGCGATACACAGCACACAGTGACTCAGTCACATACCATATCTGTGTGCACTGCTCAGGCTCAGGCCAGTGTGCTGCATCATCTATTATCTATATATAATATTATATATATCTGTCTGACTGCTCAGCTCACACAGCTTATAATTGTGGGGGAGACTGGGGAGCACTACTGCAGTGCCAGTTATAGGTTATAGCAGGAGCCAGGAGTACATAATATATTATATAGTGAGTGACCACCAGACACACAGTGCAGTTTATTTAATATATCCGTTCTCTGCCTGAAAAAAGCGATACACACAGTGACTCAGTCAGTCACATACCATATCTGTGTGCACTGCTCAGGCTCAGGCCAGTGTGCTGCATCATCTATATCTGTCTGACTGCTCAGCTCACACAGCTTATAATTGTGGGGGAGACTGGGGAGCACCACTGCAGTGCCAGTTATAGGTTATAGCAGGAGCCAGGAGTACATAATATTATATTAAAATTAAACAGTGCACACTTTTGCTGCAGGAGTGCCACTGCCAGTGTGACTAGTGACCAGTGTGACCTGACCACCAGTATATATAATATTAGTAGTATACTATCTCTTTATCAACCAGTCTATATATTAGCAGCAGACACAGTACAGTGCGGTAGTTCACGGCTGTGGCTACCTCTGTGTCGGCACTCGGCAGCCCGTCCATAATTGTATATACCACCTAACCGTGGTTTTTTTTTCTTTCTTTATACATACATACTAGTTACGAGTATACTATCTCTTTATCAACCAGTCTATATTAGCAGCAGACACAGTACAGTGCGGTAGTTCACGGCTGTGGCTACCTCTGTGTCGGCACTCGGCAGCCCGTCCATAATTGTATATACCACCTAACCGTGTTTTTTTTTTCTTTCTTTATACATACATACTAGTTACGAGTATACTATCTCTTTATCAACCAGTCTATATATTAGCAGCAGACACAGTACAGTGCGGTAGTTCACGGCTGTGGCTACCTCTGTGTCGGCACTCGGCAGCCCGTCCATAATTGTATATACCACCTAACCGTGGTTTTTTTTTCTTTCTTTATACATACATACTAGTTACGAGTATACTATCTCTTTATCAACCAGTCTATATTAGCAGCAGACACAGTACAGTGCGGTAGTTCACGGCTGTGGCTACCTCTGTGTCGGCACTCGGCAGCCCGTCCATAATTGTATATACCACCTAACCGTGGTTTTTTTTTCTTTCTTTATACATACATACTAGTTACGAGTATACTATCTCTTTATCAACCAGTTACCAGTCTATATATTAGCAGCAGACACAGTACAGTGCGGTAGTTCACGGCTGTGGCTACCTCTGTGTCGGCACTCGGCAGCCCGTCCATAATTGTATATACCACCTAACCGTGGTTTTTTTTTCTTTCTTTATACATACATACTAGTTACGAGTATACTATCTCTTTATCAACCAGTCTATATATTAGCAGCAGACACAGTACAGTGCGGTAGTTCACGGCTGTGGCTACCTCTGTGTCGGCACTCGGCAGCCCGTCCATAATTGTATATACCAGTGACCTAACCGTGGTTTTTTTTTCTTTCTTTATACATACATACTAGTTACGAGTATACTATCTCTTTATCAACCAGTCTATATATTAGCAGCAGACACAGTACAGTGCGGTAGTTCACGGCTGTGGCTACCTCTGTGTCGGCACTCGGCAGCCCGTCCATAATTGTATATACCACCTAACCGTGGTTTTTTTTTCTTTCTTTATACATACATACTAGTTACGAGTATACTATCTCTTTATCAACCAGTCTATATATTAGCAGCAGACACAGTACAGTGCGGTAGTTCACGGCTGTGGCTACCTCTGTGTCGGCACTCGGCAGCCCGTCCATAATTGTATACTAGTATCCAATCCATCCATCTCCATTGTTTACCTGAGGTGCCTTTTAGTTGTGCCTATTAAAATATGGAGAACAAAAATGCCACTCCTAGATGGGCCCGGTGTTTGTGTCGGCCACTAGGGTCGCTAATCTTACTCACACAGCTACCTCATTGCGCCTCTTTTTTTCTTTGCGTCATGTGCTGTTTGGGGAGGGTTTTTTGGAAGGGACATCCTGCGTGACACTGCAGTGCCACTCCTAGATGGGCCCGGTGTTTGTGTCGGCCACTAGGGTCGCTTATCTTACTCACACAGCGACCTCGGTGCAAATTTTAGGACTAAAAATAATATTGTGAGGTGTGAGGTATTCAGAATAGACTGAAAATGAGTGTAAATTATGGTTTTTGAGGTTAATAATACTTTGGGATCAAAATGACCCCCAAATTCTATGATTTAAGCTGTTTTTTAGTGTTTTTGGAAAAAAACACCCGAATCCAAAACACACCCGAATCCGACAAAAATAATTCGGTGAGGTTTTGCCAAAACGCGTTCGAACCCAAAACACGGCCGCGGAACCGAACCCAAAACCAAAACACAAAACCCGAAAAATTTCAGGCGCTCATCTCTATTGTATATGCGAAGCACAGTACAAGGCCGGAAAAAGCAAGGAAGCATGCAGCCAGCGCACAGGAGAAGAGATGAGAAGAGAGCGCTGAGTGAAAGATAGAAGCGCACCTTAACGGGCACAGGGGTCCAGTGGAGGGAGAGTTGAAATGAAGAAAAGGATGGAAACAGCAAAGGAAGAGACAGCACCAGCAGCACACAAAAAGATCTGACTTTTACCAGAGATGATCAGGGGAAAGCGCGAACGCAGTCCCCCACTACCACAAATTATGCAGTCGAGTTTCCCGCATTTGGGGAAATCGCAGGGGTCAGCACACCCGGAGTGCAATGGATGAGCCTCGCCCTGGGAGAACCACCTTCGTGATCATGGTATCTCCCCTGCCAGGTAAGTATGAGTTGGACTAGGGCTCAGGAGGGCCCCTGCTTGGGCACACCCCCGTCAAGTGAAGGAGGTTGACCGGAGCCATGACAAGTGAACTCTCGGCAGGGGACGGGAAAAGAAAACTGCAGGGAGGCTGCATCTCTTCACGTTGACATGGGAAGGCGGAAGGGTGACTGTTCCTGAAGCACCCCCAAACTATGCGCACAACTAGTGCAAATCCTTCCCAGGGCACACTGCAGCAGATGAATTTGCATACCGTCATGTCATAAAAGCAGTCGGGCACAGTTACAGTAGCTGCAACCCTCATCTCCATATGAAAAGCAACAGGCAGTGCACCGTCCTATGTCTCAATGGGTTCTTAAATTGGAAAATAAAATATAAAAGGCAGCTTGAGATTTAACCCCCTCGCTGCTGAGGGTTTTCTCATCCTCGCACCGAGACCATTTTCCGACGTTAGCGCTCGTCCGAACGTCGTCGTCACGGATTTCTTTTTATTTCTTTTTTCTTTCTTTCTTATCCCCCCTGCGGCACTCACACAAATTATACCTTGGTTTTTGTTTGTTTTTTTTTTCTTTCAAAAGACTTTGTAGTCTCAAAAAAGCCATTAGTCTTTTTACTGATTTGAACACGTCAAAAGTTGTTTCACCCAAATGGCCCAAAAAGCGTATTTCTCAAGCAAGTGAACCAAAAGCAAATGTGATTTTTTTCTTTTGTCCCCCGTCTTATAAGCACCATAGACAAATACTTTGTGTTTTGCCACCAATCCACCTGCCCAAAAATCTGCACGCAAACCAAAAATGCTCTCTTTCTTCTAGTTTTCGCCGCCTCAATTTAAACGCTTACTATGTGTAGGAAGACTACGGCAGCCCAGCGAGGCCTACCATTTTACAAAGTAGACAAGCTACTGCATGAAATGAGGGAGCAAAGTTTTTTTTCTCTCTCCCCCTCATATCTGACACAATCTGGGGGCCTACTTTACAAAGCAAGTGAAACCGTGTGGGTCCTGCAGCGCCCTGTATTGGTTGTTTATGCGAAGCACAGTACAAGGCCGGAAAAAGCAAGGAAGCATGCAGCCAGCGCACAGGAGAAGAGATGAGAAGAGAGCGCTGAGTGAAAGATAGAAGCGCACCTTAACGGGCACAGGGGTCCAGTGGAGGGAGAGTTGAAATGAAGAAAAGGATGGAAACAGCAAAGGAAGAGACAGCACCAGCAGCACACAAAAAGATCTGACTTTTACCAGAGATGATCAGGGGAAAGCGCGAACGCAGTCCCCCACTACCACAAATTATGCAGTCGAGTTTCCCGCATTTGGGGAAATCGCAGGGGTCAGCACACCCGGAGTGCAATGGATGAGCCTCACCCTGGGAGAACCACCTTCGTGATCATGGTATCTCCCCTGCCAGGTAAGTATGAGTTGGACTAGGGCTCAGGAGGGCCCCTGCTTGGGCACACCCCCGTCAAGTGAAGGAGGTTGACCGGAGCCATGACAAGTGAACTCTCGGCAGGGGACGGGAAAAGAAAACTGCAGGGAGGCTGCATCTCTTCACGTTGACATGGGAAGGCGGAAGGGTGACTGTTCCTGAAGCACCCCCAAACTATGCGCACAACTAGTGCAAATCCTTCCCAGGGCACACTGCAGCAGATGAATTTGCATACCGTCATGTCATAAAAGCAGTCGGGCACAGTTACAGTAGCTGCAACCCTCATCTCCATATGAAAAGCAACAGGCAGTGCACCGTCCTATGTCTCAATGGGTTCTTAAATTGGAAAATAAAATATAAAAGGCAGCTTGAGATTTAACCCCCTCGCTGCTGAGGGTTTTCTCATCCTCGCACCGAGACCATTTTCCGACGTTAGCGCTCGTCCGAACGTCGTCGTCACGGATTTCTTTTTATTTATTTTTTCTTTCTTTCTTATCCCCCCTGCGGCACTCACACAAATTATACCTTGGTTTTTGTTTGTTTGTTTTTTCTTTCAAAAGACTTTGTAGTCTCAAAAAAGCCATTAGTCTTTTTACTGATTTGAACACGTCAAAAGTTGTTTCACCCAAATGGCCCAAAAAGCGTATTTCTCAAGCAAGTGAACCAAAAGCAAATGTGATTTTTTTTCTTTTGTCCCCCGTCTTATAAGCACCATAGACAAATACTTTGTGTTTTGCCACCAATCCACCTGCCCAAAATCTGCACGCAAACCAAAAATGCTCTCTTTCTTCTAGTTTTCGCCGCCTCAATTTAAACGCTTACTATGTGTAGGAAGACTACGGCAGCCCAGCGAGGCCTACCATTTTACAAAGTAGACAAGCTACTGCATGAAATGAGGGAGCAAAGTTTTTTTTCTCTCTCCCCCTCATATCTGACACAATCTGGGGGCCTACTTTACAAAGCAAGTGAAACCGTGTGGGTCCTGCAGCGCCCTGTATTGGTTGTATATGCGAAGCACAGTACAAGGCCGGAAAAAGCAAGGAAGCATGCAGCCAGCGCACAGGAGAAGAGATGAGAAGAGAGCGCTGAGTGAAAGATAGAAGCGCACCTTAACGGGCACAGGGGTCCAGTGGAGGGAGAGTTGAAATGAAGAAAAGGATGGAAACAGCAAAGGAAGAGACAGCACCAGCAGCACACAAAAAGATCTGACTTTTACCAGAGATGATCAGGGGAAAGCGCGAACGCAGTCCCCCACTACCACAAATTATGCAGTCGAGTTTCCCGCATTTGGGGAAATCGCAGGGGTCAGTACACCCGGAGTGCAATGGATGAGCCTCGCCCTGGGAGAACCACCTTCGTGATCATGGTATCTCCCCTGCCAGGTAAGTATGAGTTGGACTAGGGCTCAGGAGGGCCCCTGCTTGGGCACACCCCCGTCAAGTGAAGGAGGTTGACCGGAGCCATGACAAGTGAACTCTCGGCAGGGGACGGGAAAAGAAAACTGCAGGGAGGCTGCATCTCTTCACGTTGACATGGGAAGGCGGAAGGGTGACTGTTCCTGAAGCACCCCCAAACTATGCGCACAACTAGTGCAAATCCTTCCCAGGGCACACTGCAGCAGATGAATTTGCATACCGTCATGTCATAAAAGCAGTCGGGCACAGTTACAGTAGCTGCAACCCTCATCTCCATATGAAAAGCAACAGGCAGTGCACCGTCCTATGTCTCAATGGGTTCTTAAATTGGAAAATAAAATATAAAAGGCAGCTTGAGATTTAACCCCCTCGCTGCTGAGGGTTTTCTCATCCTCGCACCGAGACCATTTTCCGACGTTAGCGCTCGTCCGAACGTCGTCGTCACGGATTTCTTTTTATTTATTTTTTCTTTCTTTCTTATCCCCCCTGCGGCACTCACACAAATTATACCTTGGTTTTTGTTTGATTTTTTTTTTCTTTCAAAAGACTTTGTAGTCTCAAAAAAGCCATTAGTCTTTTTACTGATTTGAACACGTCAAAAGTTGTTTCACCCAAATGGCCCAAAAAGCGTACTTCTCAAGCAAGTGAACCAAAAGCAAATGTGATTTTTTTTCTTTTGTCCCCCGTCTTATAAGCACCATAGACAAATACTTTGTGTTTTGCCACCAATCCACCTGCCCAAAATCTGCACGCAAACCAAAAATGCTCTCTTTCTTCTAGTTTTCGCCGCCTCAATTTAAACGCTTACTATGTGTAGGAAGACTACGGCAGCCCAGCGAGGCCTACCATTTTACAAAGTAGACAAGCTACTGCATGAAATGAGGGAGCAAAGTTTTTTTTCTCTCTCCCCCTCATATCTGACACAATCTGGGGGCCTACTTTACAAAGCAAGTGAAACCGTGTGGGTCCTGCAGCGCCCTGTATTGGTTGTTTATGCGAAGCACAGTACAAGGCCGGAAAAAGCAAGGAAGCATGCAGCCAGCGCACAGGAGAAGAGATGAGAAGAGAGCGCTGAGTGAAAGATAGAAGCGCACCTTAACGGGCACAGGGGTCCAGTGGAGGGAGGGTTGAAATGAAGAAAAGGATGGAAACAGCAAAGGAAGAGACAGCACCAGCAGCACACAAAAAGATCTGACTTTTACCAGAGATGATCAGGGGAAAGCGCGAACGCAGTCCCCCACTACCACAAATTATGCAGTCGAGTTTCCCGCATTTGGGGAAATCGCAGGGGTCAGCACACCCGGAGTGCAATGGATGAGCCTCGCCCTGTGAGAACCACCTTCGTGATCATGGTATCTCCCCTGCCAGGTAAGTATGAGTTGGACTAGGGCTCAGGAGGGCCCCTGCTTGGGCACACCCCCGTCAAGTGAAGGAGGTTGACCGGAGCCATGACAAGTGAACTCTCGGCAGGGGACGGGAAAAGAAAACTGCAGGGAGGCTGCATCTCTTCACGTTGACATGGGAAGGCGGAAGGGTGACTGTTCCTGAAGCACCCCCAAACTATGCGCACAACTAGTGCAAATCCTTCCCAGGGCACACTGCAGCAGATGAATTTGCATACCGTCATGTCATAAAAGCAGTCGGGCACAGTTACAGTAGCTGCAACCCTCATCTCCATATGAAAAGCAACAGGCAGTGCACCGTCCTATGTCTCAATGGGTTCTTAAATTGGAAAATAAAATATAAAAGGCAGCTTGAGATTTAACCCCCTCGCTGCTGAGGGTTTTCTCATCCTCGCACCGAGACCATTTTCCGACGTTAGCGCTCGTCCGAACGTCGTCGTCACGGATTTCTTTTTATTTCTTTTTTCTTTCTTTCTTATCCCCCCTGCGGCACTCACACAAATTATACCTTGGTTTTTGTTTGTTTGTTTTTTCTTTCAAAAGACTTTGTAGTCTCAAAAAAGCCATTAGTCTTTTTACTGATTTGAACACGTCAAAAGTTGTTTCACCCAAATGGCCCAAAAAGCGTATTTCTCAAGCAAGTGAACCAAAAGCAAATGTGATTTTTTTCTTTTGTCCCCCGTCTTATAAGCACCATAGACAAATACTTTGTGTTTTGCCACCAATCCACCTGCCCAAAATCTGCACGCAAACCAAAAATGCTCTCTTTCTTCTAGTTTTCGCCGCCTCAATTTTAACGCTTACTATGTGTAGGAAGACTACGGCAGCCCAGCGAGGCCTACCATTTTACAAAGTAGACAAGCTACTGCATGAAATGAGGGAGCAAAGTTTTTTTTCTCTCTCCCCCTCATATCTGACACAATCTGGGGGCCTACTTTACAAAGCAAGTGAAACCGTGTGGGTCCTGCAGCGCCCTGTATTGGTTGTATATGCGAAGCACAGTACAAGGCCGGAAAAAGCAAGGAAGCATGCAGCCAGCGCACAGGAGAAGAGATGAGAAGAGAGCGCTGAGTGAAAGATAGAAGCGCACCTTAACGGGCACAGGGGTCCAGTGGAGGGAGAGTTGAAATGAAGAAAAGGATGGAAACAGCAAAGGAAGAGACAGCACCAGCAGCACACAAAAAGATCTGACTTTTACCAGAGATGATCAGGGGAAAGCGCGAACGCAGTCCCCCACTACCACAAATTATGCAGTCGAGTTTCCCGCATTTGGGGAAATCGCAGGGGTCAGCACACCCGGAGTGCAATGAATGAGCCTCGCCCTGGGAGAACCACCTTCGTGATCATGGTATCTCCCCTGCCAGGTAAGTATGAGTTGGACTAGGGCTCAGGAGGGCCCCTGCTTGGGCACACCCCCGTCAAGTGAAGGAGGTTGACCGGAGCCATGACAAGTGAACTCTCGGCAGGGGACGGGAAAAGAAAACTGCAGGGAGGCTGCATCTCTTCACGTTGACATGGGAAGGCGGAAGGGTGACTGTTCCTGAAGCACCCCCAAACTATGCGCACAACTAGTGCAAATCCTTCCCAGGGCACACTGCAGCAGATGAATTTGCATACCGTCATGTCATAAAAGCAGTCGGGCACAGTTACAGTAGCTGCAACCCTCATCTCCATATGAAAAGCAACAGGCAGTGCACCGTCCTATGTCTCAATGGGTTCTTAAATTGGAAAATAAAATATAAAAGGCAGCTTGAGATTTAACCCCCTCGCTGCTGAGGGTTTTCTCATCCTCGCACCGAGACCATTTTCCGACGTTAGCGCTCGTCCGAACGTCGTCGTCACGGATTTCTTTTTATTTATTTTTTCTTTCTTTCTTATCCCCCCTGCGGCACTCACACAAATTATACCTTGGTTTTTGTTTGTTTTTTTTTTCTTTCAAAAGACTTTGTAGTCTCAAAAAAGCCATTAGTCTTTTTACTGATTTGAACACGTCAAAAGTTGTTTCACCCAAATGGCCCAAAAAGCGTATTTCTCAAGCAAGTGAACCAAAAGCAAATGTGATTTTTTTTCTTTTGTCCCCCGTCTTATAAGCACCATAGACAAATACTTTGTGTTTTGCCACCAATCCACCTGCCCAAAATCTGCACGCAAACCAAAAATGCTCTCTTTCTTCTAGTTTTCGCCGCCTCAATTTAAACGCTTACTATGTGTAGGAAGACTACGGCAGCCCAGCGAGGCCTACCATTTTACAAAGTAGACAAGCTACTGCATGAAATGAGGGAGCAAAGTTTTTTTTCTCTCTCCCCCTCATATCTGACACAATCTGGGGGCCTACTTTACAAAGCAAGTGAAACCGTGTGGGTCCTGCAGCGCCCTGTATTGGTTGTATATGCGAAGCACAGTACAAGGCCGGAAAAAGCAAGGAAGCATGCAGCCAGCGCACAGGAGAAGAGATGAGAAGAGAGCGCTGAGTGAAAGATAGAAGCGCACCTTAACGGGCACAGGGGTCCAGTGGAGGGAGGGTTGAAATGAAGAAAAGGATGGAAACAGCAAAGGAAGAGACAGCACCAGCAGCACACAAAAAGATCTGACTTTTACCAGAGATGATCAGGGGAAAGCGCGAACGCAGTCCCCCACTACCACAAATTATGCAGTCGAGTTTCCCGCATTTGGGGAAATCGCAGGGGTCAGTACACCCGGAGTGCAATGGATGAGCCTCGCCCTGGGAGAACCACCTTCGTGATCATGGTATCTCCCCTGCCAGGTAAGTATGAGTTGGACTAGGGCTCAGGAGGGCCCCTGCTTGGGCACACCCCCGTCAAGTGAAGGAGGTTGACCGGAGCCATGACAAGTGAACTCTCGGCAGGGGACGGGAAAAGAAAACTGCAGGGAGGCTGCATCTCTTCACGTTGACATGGGAAGGCGGAAGGGTGACTGTTCCTGAAGCACCCCCAAACTATGCGCACAACTAGTGCAAATCCTTCCCAGGGCACACTGCAGCAGATGAATTTGCATACCGTCATGTCATAAAAGCAGTCGGGCACAGTTACAGTAGCTGCAACCCTCATCTCCATATGAAAAGCAACAGGCAGTGCACCGTCCTATGTCTCAATGGGTTCTTAAATTGGAAAATAAAATATAAAAGGCAGCTTGAGATTTAACCCCCTCGCTGCTGAGGGTTTTCTCATCCTCGCACCGAGACCATTTTCCGACGTTAGCGCTCGTCCGAACGTCGTCGTCACGGATTTCTTTTTATTTATTTTTTCTTTCTTTCTTATCCCCCCTGCGGCACTCACACAAATTATACCTTGGTTTTTGTTTGATTTTTTTTTTCTTTCAAAAGACTTTGTAGTCTCAAAAAAGCCATTAGTCTTTTTACTGATTTGAACACGTCAAAAGTTGTTTCACCCAAATGGCCCAAAAAGCGTACTTCTCAAGCAAGTGAACCAAAAGCAAATGTGATTTTTTTTCTTTTGTCCCCCGTCTTATAAGCACCATAGACAAATACTTTGTGTTTTGCCACCAATCCACCTGCCCAAAATCTGCACGCAAACCAAAAATGCTCTCTTTCTTCTAGTTTTCGCCGCCTCAATTTAAACGCTTACTATGTGTAGGAAGACTACGGCAGCCCAGCGAGGCCTACCATTTTACAAAGTAGACAAGCTACTGCATGAAATGAGGGAGCAAAGTTTTTTTTCTCTCTCCCCCTCATATCTGACACAATCTGGGGGCCTACTTTACAAAGCAAGTGAAACCGTGTGGGTCCTGCAGCGCCCTGTATTGGTTGTTTATGCGAAGCACAGTACAAGGCCGGAAAAAGCAAGGAAGCATGCAGCCAGCGCACAGGAGTAGAGATGAGAAGAGAGCGCTGAGTGAAAGATAGAAGCGCACCTTAACGGGCACAGGGGTCCAGTGGAGGAAGGGTTGAAATGAAGAAAAGGATGGAAACAGCAAAGGAAGAGACAGCACCAGCAGCACACAAAAAGATCTGACTTTTACCAGAGATGATCAGGGGAAAGCGCGAACGCAGTCCCCCACTACCACAAATTATGCAGTCGAGTTTCCCGCATTTGGGGAAATCGCAGGGGTCAGTACACCCGGAGTGCAATGGATGAGCCTCGCCCTGGGAGAACCACCTTCGTGATCATGGTATCTCCCCTGCCAGGTAAGTATGAGTTGGACTAGGGCTCAGGAGGGCCGCTGCTTGGGCACACCCCCGTCAAGTGAAGGAGGTTGACCGGAGCCATGACAAGTGAACTCTCGGCAGGGGACGGGAAAAGAAAACTGCAGGGAGGCTGCATCTCTTCACGTTGACATGGGAAGGCGGAAGGGTGACTGTTCCTGAAGCACCCCCAAACTATGCGCACAACTAGTGCAAATCCTTCCCAGGGCACACTGCAGCAGATGAATTTGCATACCGTCATGTCATAAAAGCAGTCGGGCACAGTTACAGTAGCTGCAACCCTCATCTCCATATGAAAAGCAACAGGCAGTGCACCGTCCTATGTCTCAATGGGTTCTTAAATTGGAAAATAAAATATAAAAGGCAGCTTGAGATTTAACCCCCTCGCTGCTGAGGGTTTTCTCATCCTCGCACCGAGACCATTTTCCGACGTTAGCGCTCGTCCGAACGTCGTCGTCACGGATTTCTTTTTATTTATTTTTTCTTTCTTTCTTATCCCCCCTGCGGCACTCACACAAATTATACCTTGGTTTTTGTTTGTTTGTTTTTTCTTTCAAAAGACTTTGTAGTCTCAAAAAAGCCATTAGTCTTTTTACTGATTTGAACACGTCAAAAGTTGTTTCACCCAAATGGCCCAAAAAGCGTATTTCTCAAGCAAGTGAACCAAAAGCAAATGTGATTTTTTTTCTTTTGTCCCCCGTCTTATAAGCACCATAGACAAATACTTTGTGTTTTGCCACCAATCCACCTGCCCAAAATCTGCACGCAAACCAAAAATGCTCTCTTTCTTCTAGTTTTCGCCGCCTCAATTTAAACGCTTACTATGTGTAGGAAGACTACGGCAGCCCAGCGAGGCCTACCATTTTACAAAGTAGACAAGCTACTGCATGAAATGAGGGAGCAAAGTTTTTTTTCTCTCTCCCCCTCATATCTGACACAATCTGGGGGCCTACTTTACAAAGCAAGTGAAACCGTGTGGGTCCTGCAGCGCCCTGTATTGGTTGTTTATGCGAAGCACAGTACAAGGCCGGAAAAAGCAAGGAAGCATGCAGCCAGCGCACAGGAGAAGAGATGAGAGCGCTGAGTGAAAGATAGAAGCGCACCTTAACGGGCACAGGGATCCAGTGGAGGGAGGGTTGAAATGAAGAAAAGGATGGAAACAGCAAAGGAAGAGACAGCACCAGCAGCACACAAAAAGATCTGACTTTTACCAGAGATGATCAGGGGAAAGCGCGAACGCAGTCCCCACTACCACAAATTATGCAGTAGAGTTTCCCGCATTTGGGGAAATCGCAGGGGTCAGCACACCCGGAGTGCAATGGATGAGCCTCGCCCTGGGAGAACCACCTTCGTGATCATGGTATCTCCCCTGCCAGGTAAGTATGAGTTGGACTAGGGCTCAGGAGGGCCCCTGCTTGGGCACACCCCCGTCAAGTGAAGGAGGTTGACCGGAGCCATGACAAGTGAACTCTCGGCAGGGGACGGGAAAAGAAAACTGCAGGGAGGCTGCATCTCTTCACGTTGACATGGGAAGGCGGAAGGGTGACTGTTCCTGAAGCACCCCCAAACTATGCGCACAACTAGTGCAAATCCTTCCCAGGGCACACTGCAGCAGATGAATTTGCATACCGTCATGTCATAAAAGCAGTCGGGCACAGTTACAGTAGCTGCAACCCTCATCTCCATATGAAAAGCAACAGGCAGTGCACCGTCCTATGTCTCAATGGGTTCTTAAATTGGAAAATAAAATATAAAAGGCAGCTTGAGATTTAACCCCCTCGCTGCTGAGGGTTTTCTCATCCTCGCACCGAGACCATTTTCCGACGTTAGCGCTCGTCCGAACGTCGTCGTCACGGATTTCTTTTTATTTCTTTTTTCTTTCTTTCTTATCCCCCCTGCGGCACTCACACAAATTATACCTTGGTTTTTGTTTGTTTGTTTTTTCTTTCAAAAGACTTTGTAGTCTCAAAAAAGCCATTAGTCTTTTTACTGATTTGAACACGTCAAAAGTTGTTTCACCCAAATGGCCCAAAAAGCGTATTTCTCAAGCAAGTGAACCAAAAGCAAATGTGATTTTTTTTCTTTTGTCCCCCGTCTTATAAGCACCATAGACAAATACTTTGTGTTTTGCCACCAATCCACCTGCCCAAAATCTGCACGCAAACCAAAAATGCTCTCTTTCTTCTAGTTTTCGCCGCCTCAATTTAAACGCTTACTATGTGTAGGAAGACTACGGCAGCCCAGCGAGGCCTACCATTTTACAAAGTAGACAAGCTACTGCATGAAATGAGGGAGCAAAGTTTTTTTTCTCTCTCCCCCTCATATCTGACACAATCTGGGGGCCTACTTTACAAAGCAAGTGAAACCGTGTGGGTCCTGCAGCGCCCTGTATTGGTTGTATATGCGAAGCACAGTACAAGGCCGGAAAAAGCAAGGAAGCATGCAGCCAGCGCACAGGAGAAGAGATGAGAAGAGAGCGCTGAGTGAAAGATAGAAGCGCACCTTAACGGGCACAGGGGTCCAGTGGAGGGAGAGTTGAAATGAAGAAAAGGATGGAAACAGCAAAGGAAGAGACAGCACCAGCAGCACACAAAAAGATCTGACTTTTACCAGAGATGATCAGGGGAAAGCGCGAACGCAGTCCCCCACTACCACAAATTATGCAGTCGAGTTTCCCGCATTTGGGGAAATCGCAGGGGTCAGTACACCCGGAGTGCAATGGATGAGCCTCGCCCTGGGAGAACCACCTTCGTGATCATGGTATCTCCCCTGCCAGGTAAGTATGAGTTGGACTAGGGCTCAGGAGGGCCCCTGCTTGGGCACACCCCCGTCAAGTGAAGGAGGTTGACCGGAGCCATGACAAGTGAACTCTCGGCAGGGGACGGGAAAAGAAAACTGCAGGGAGGCTGCATCTCTTCACGTTGACATGGGAAGGCGGAAGGGTGACTGTTCCTGAAGCACCCCCAAACTATGCGCACAACTAGTGCAAATCCTTCCCAGGGCACACTGCAGCAGATGAATTTGCATACCGTCATGTCATAAAAGCAGTCGGGCACAGTTACAGTAGCTGCAACCCTCATCTCCATATGAAAAGCAACAGGCAGTGCACCGTCCTATGTCTCAATGGGTTCTTAAATTGGAAAATAAAATATAAAAGGCAGCTTGAGATTTAACCCCCTCGCTGCTGAGGGTTTTCTCATCCTCGCACCGAGACCATTTTCCGACGTTAGCGCTCGTCCGAACGTCGTCGTCACGGATTTCTTTTTATTTATTTTTTCTTTCTTTCTTATCCCCCCTGCGGCACTCACACAAATTATACCTTGGTTTTTGTTTGATTTTTTTTTTCTTTCAAAAGACTTTGTAGTCTCAAAAAAGCCATTAGTCTTTTTACTGATTTGAACACGTCAAAAGTTGTTTCACCCAAATGGCCCAAAAAGCGTACTTCTCAAGCAAGTGAACCAAAAGCAAATGTGATTTTTTTTCTTTTGTCCCCCGTCTTATAAGCACCATAGACAAATACTTTGTGTTTTGCCACCAATCCACCTGCCCAAAATCTGCACGCAAACCAAAAATGCTCTCTTTCTTCTAGTTTTCGCCGCCTCAATTTAAACGCTTACTATGTGTAGGAAGACTACGGCAGCCCAGCGAGGCCTACCATTTTACAAAGTAGACAAGCTACTGCATGAAATGAGGGAGCAAAGTTTTTTTTCTCTCTCCCCCTCATATCTGACACAATCTGGGGGCCTACTTTACAAAGCAAGTGAAACCGTGTGGGTCCTGCAGCGCCCTGTATTGGTTGTTTATGCGAAGCACAGTACAAGGCCGGAAAAAGCAAGGAAGCATGCAGCCAGCGCACAGGAGTAGAGATGAGAAGAGAGCGCTGAGTGAAAGATAGAAGCGCACCTTAACGGGCACAGGGGTCCAGTGGAGGAAGGGTTGAAATGAAGAAAAGGATGGAAACAGCAAAGGAAGAGACAGCACCAGCAGCACACAAAAAGATCTGACTTTTACCAGAGATGATCAGGGGAAAGCGCGAACGCAGTCCCCCACTACCACAAATTATGCAGTCGAGTTTCCCGCATTTGGGGAAATCGCAGGGGTCAGTACACCCGGAGTGCAATGGATGAGCCTCGCCCTGGGAGAACCACCTTCGTGATCATGGTATCTCCCCTGCCAGGTAAGTATGAGTTGGACTAGGGCTCAGGAGGGCCGCTGCTTGGGCACACCCCCGTCAAGTGAAGGAGGTTGACCGGAGCCATGACAAGTGAACTCTCGGCAGGGGACGGGAAAAGAAAACTGCAGGGAGGCTGCATCTCTTCACGTTGACATGGGAAGGCGGAAGGGTGACTGTTCCTGAAGCACCCCCAAACTATGCGCACAACTAGTGCAAATCCTTCCCAGGGCACACTGCAGCAGATGAATTTGCATACCGTCATGTCATAAAAGCAGTCGGGCACAGTTACAGTAGCTGCAACCCTCATCTCCATATGAAAAGCAACAGGCAGTGCACCGTCCTATGTCTCAATGGGTTCTTAAATTGGAAAATAAAATATAAAAGGCAGCTTGAGATTTAACCCCCTCGCTGCTGAGGGTTTTCTCATCCTCGCACCGAGACCATTTTCCGACGTTAGCGCTCGTCCGAACGTCGTCGTCACGGATTTCTTTTTATTTATTTTTTCTTTCTTTCTTATCCCCCCTGCGGCACTCACACAAATTATACCTTGGTTTTTGTTTGTTTGTTTTTTCTTTCAAAAGACTTTGTAGTCTCAAAAAAGCCATTAGTCTTTTTACTGATTTGAACACGTCAAAAGTTGTTTCACCCAAATGGCCCAAAAAGCGTATTTCTCAAGCAAGTGAACCAAAAGCAAATGTGATTTTTTTTCTTTTGTCCCCCGTCTTATAAGCACCATAGACAAATACTTTGTGTTTTGCCACCAATCCACCTGCCCAAAATCTGCACGCAAACCAAAAATGCTCTCTTTCTTCTAGTTTTCGCCGCCTCAATTTAAACGCTTACTATGTGTAGGAAGACTACGGCAGCCCAGCGAGGCCTACCATTTTACAAAGTAGACAAGCTACTGCATGAAATGAGGGAGCAAAGTTTTTTTTCTCTCTCCCCCTCATATCTGACACAATCTGGGGGCCTACTTTACAAAGCAAGTGAAACCGTGTGGGTCCTGCAGCGCCCTGTATTGGTTGTTTATGCGAAGCACAGTACAAGGCCGGAAAAAGCAAGGAAGCATGCAGCCAGCGCACAGGAGAAGAGATGAGAGCGCTGAGTGAAAGATAGAAGCGCACCTTAACGGGCACAGGGATCCAGTGGAGGGAGGGTTGAAATGAAGAAAAGGATGGAAACAGCAAAGGAAGAGACAGCACCAGCAGCACACAAAAAGATCTGACTTTTACCAGAGATGATCAGGGGAAAGCGCGAACGCAGTCCCCACTACCACAAATTATGCAGTAGAGTTTCCCGCATTTGGGGAAATCGCAGGGGTCAGCACACCCGGAGTGCAATGGATGAGCCTCGCCCTGGGAGAACCACCTTCGTGATCATGGTATCTCCCCTGCCAGGTAAGTATGAGTTGGACTAGGGCTCAGGAGGGCCCCTGCTTGGGCACACCCCCGTCAAGTGAAGGAGGTTGACCGGAGCCATGACAAGTGAACTCTCGGCAGGGGACGGGAAAAGAAAACTGCAGGGAGGCTGCATCTCTTCACGTTGACATGGGAAGGCGGAAGGGTGACTGTTCCTGAAGCACCCCCAAACTATGCGCACAACTAGTGCAAATCCTTCCCAGGGCACACTGCAGCAGATGAATTTGCATACCGTCATGTCATAAAAGCAGTCGGGCACAGTTACAGTAGCTGCAACCCTCATCTCCATATGAAAAGCAACAGGCAGTGCACCGTCCTATGTCTCAATGGGTTCTTAAATTGGAAAATAAAATATAAAAGGCAGCTTGAGATTTAACCCCCTCGCTGCTGAGGGTTTTCTCATCCTCGCACCGAGACCATTTTCCGACGTTAGCGCTCGTCCGAACGTCGTCGTCACGGATTTCTTTTTATTTCTTTTTTCTTTCTTTCTTATCCCCCCTGCGGCACTCACACAAATTATACCTTGGTTTTTGTTTGTTTGTTTTTTCTTTCAAAAGACTTTGTAGTCTCAAAAAAGCCATTAGTCTTTTTACTGATTTGAACACGTCAAAAGTTGTTTCACCCAAATGGCCCAAAAAGCGTATTTCTCAAGCAAGTGAACCAAAAGCAAATGTGATTTTTTTTCTTTTGTCCCCCGTCTTATAAGCACCATAGACAAATACTTTGTGTTTTGCCACCAATCCACCTGCCCAAAATCTGCACGCAAACCAAAAATGCTCTCTTTCTTCTAGTTTTCGCCGCCTCAATTTAAACGCTTACTATGTGTAGGAAGACTACGGCAGCCCAGCGAGGCCTACCATTTTACAAAGTAGACAAGCTACTGCATGAAATGAGGGAGCAAAGTTTTTTTTCTCTCTCCCCCTCATATCTGACACAATCTGGGGGCCTACTTTACAAAGCAAGTGAAACCGTGTGGGTCCTGCAGCGCCCTGTATTGGTTGTATATGCGAAGCACAGTACAAGGCCGGAAAAAGCAAGGAAGCATGCAGCCAGCGCACAGGAGAAGAGATGAGAAGAGAGCGCTGAGTGAAAGATAGAAGCGCACCTTAACGGGCACAGGGGTCCAGTGGAGGGAGAGTTGAAATGAAGAAAAGGATGGAAACAGCAAAGGAAGAGACAGCACCAGCAGCACACAAAAAGATCTGACTTTTACCAGAGATGATCAGGGGAAAGCGCGAACGCAGTCCCCCACTACCACAAATTATGCAGTCGAGTTTCCCGCATTTGGGGAAATCACAGGGGTCAGTACACCCGGAGTGCAATGGATGAGCCTCGCCCTGGGAGAACCACCTTCGTGATCATGGTATCTCCCCTGCCAGGTAAGTATGAGTTGGACTAGGGCTCAGGAGGGCCCCTGCTTGGGCACACCCCCGTCAAGTGAAGGAGGTTGACCGGAGCCATGACAAGTGAACTCTCGGCAGGGGACGGGAAAAGAAAACTGCAGGGAGGCTGCATCTCTTCACGTTGACATGGGAAGGCGGAAGGGTGACTGTTCCTGAAGCACCCCCAAACTATGCGCACAACTAGTGCAAATCCTTCCCAGGGCACACTGCAGCAGATGAATTTGCATACCGTCATGTCATAAAAGCAGTCGGGCACAGTTACAGTAGCTGCAACCCTCATCTCCATATGAAAAGCAACAGGCAGTGCACCGTCCTATGTCTCAATGGGTTCTTAAATTGGAAAATAAAATATAAAAGGCAGCTTGAGATTTAACCCCCTCGCTGCTGAGGGTTTTCTCATCCTCGCACCGAGACCATTTTCCGACGTTAGCGCTCGTCCGAACGTCGTCGTCACGGATTTCTTTTTATTTATTTTTTCTTTCTTTCTTATCCCCCCTGCGGCACTCACACAAATTATACCTTGGTTTTTGTTTGATTTTTTTTTTCTTTCAAAAGACTTTGTAGTCTCAAAAAAGCCATTAGTCTTTTTACTGATTTGAACACGTCAAAAGTTGTTTCACCCAAATGGCCCAAAAAGCGTACTTCTCAAGCAAGTGAACCAAAAGCAAATGTGATTTTTTTTCTTTTGTCCCCCGTCTTATAAGCACCATAGACAAATACTTTGTGTTTTGCCACCAATCCACCTGCCCAAAATCTGCACGCAAACCAAAAATGCTCTCTTTCTTCTAGTTTTCGCCGCCTCAATTTAAACGCTTACTATGTGTAGGAAGACTACGGCAGCCCAGCGAGGCCTACCATTTTACAAAGTAGACAAGCTACTGCATGAAATGAGGGAGCAAAGTTTTTTTTCTCTCTCCCCCTCATATCTGACACAATCTGGGGGCCTACTTTACAAAGCAAGTGAAACCGTGTGGGTCCTGCAGCGCCCTGTATTGGTTGTTTATGCGAAGCACAGTACAAGGCCGGAAAAAGCAAGGAAGCATGCAGCCAGCGCACAGGAGTAGAGATGAGAAGAGAGCGCTGAGTGAAAGATAGAAGCGCACCTTAACGGGCACAGGGGTCCAGTGGAGGAAGGGTTGAAATGAAGAAAAGGATGGAAACAGCAAAGGAAGAGACAGCACCAGCAGCACACAAAAAGATCTGACTTTTACCAGAGATGATCAGGGGAAAGCGCGAACGCAGTCCCCCACTACCACAAATTATGCAGTCGAGTTTCCCGCATTTGGGGAAATCGCAGGGGTCAGTACACCCGGAGTGCAATGGATGAGCCTCGCCCTGGGAGAACCACCTTCGTGATCATGGTATCTCCCCTGCCAGGTAAGTATGAGTTGGACTAGGGCTCAGGAGGGCCGCTGCTTGGGCACACCCCCGTCAAGTGAAGGAGGTTGACCGGAGCCATGACAAGTGAACTCTCGGCAGGGGACGGGAAAAGAAAACTGCAGGGAGGCTGCATCTCTTCACGTTGACATGGGAAGGCGGAAGGGTGACTGTTCCTGAAGCACCCCCAAACTATGCGCACAACTAGTGCAAATCCTTCCCAGGGCACACTGCAGCAGATGAATTTGCATACCGTCATGTCATAAAAGCAGTCGGGCACAGTTACAGTAGCTGCAACCCTCATCTCCATATGAAAAGCAACAGGCAGTGCACCGTCCTATGTCTCAATGGGTTCTTAAATTGGAAAATAAAATATAAAAGGCAGCTTGAGATTTAACCCCCTCGCTGCTGAGGGTTTTCTCATCCTCGCACCGAGACCATTTTCCGACGTTAGCGCTCGTCCGAACGTCGTCGTCACGGATTTCTTTTTATTTATTTTTTCTTTCTTTCTTATCCCCCCTGCGGCACTCACACAAATTATACCTTGGTTTTTGTTTGTTTGTTTTTTCTTTCAAAAGACTTTGTAGTCTCAAAAAAGCCATTAGTCTTTTTACTGATTTTAACACGTCAAAAGTTGTTTCACCCAAATGGCCCAAAAAGCGTATTTCTCAAGCAAGTGAACCAAAAGCAAATGTGATTTTTTTTCTTTTGTCCCCCGTCTTATAAGCACCATAGACAAATACTTTGTGTTTTGCCACCAATCCACCTGCCCAAAATCTGCACGCAAACCAAAAATGCTCTCTTTCTTCTAGTTTTCGCCGCCTCAATTTAAACGCTTACTATGTGTAGGAAGACTACGACAGCCCAGCGAGGCCTACCATTTTACAAAGTAGACAAGCTACTGCATGAAATGAGGGAGCAAAGTTTTTTTTCTCTCTCCCCCTCATATCTGACACAATCTGGGGGCCTACTTTACAAAGCAAGTGAAACCGTGTGGGTCCTGCAGCGCCCTGTATTGGTTGTATATGCGAAGCACAGTACAAGGCCGGAAAAAGCAAGGAAGCATGCAGCCAGCGCACAGGAGAAGAGATGAGAAGAGAGCGCTGAGTGAAAGATAGAAGCGCACCTTAACGGGCACAGGGGTCCAGTGGAGGGAGAGTTGAAATGAAGAAAAGGATGGAAACAGCAAAGGAAGAGACAGCACCAGCAGCACACAAAAAGATCTGACTTTTACCAGAGATGATCAGGGGAAAGCGCGAACGCAGTCCCCCACTACCACAAATTATGCAGTCGAGTTTCCCGCATTTGGGGAAATCGCAGGGGTCAGTACACCCGGAGTGCAATGGATGAGCCTCGCCCTGGGAGAACCACCTTCGTGATCATGGTATCTCCCCTGCCAGGTAAGTATGAGTTGGACTAGGGCTCAGGAGGGCCCCTGCTTGGGCACACCCCCGTCAAGTGAAGGAGGTTGACCGGAGCCATGACAAGTGAACTCTCGGCAGGGGACGGGAAAAGAAAACTGCAGGGAGGCTGCATCTCTTCACGTTGACATGGGAAGGCGGAAGGGTGACTGTTCCTGAAGCACCCCCAAACTATGCGCACAACTAGTGCAAATCCTTCCCAGGGCACACTGCAGCAGATGAATTTGCATACCGTCATGTCATAAAAGCAGTCGGGCACAGTTACAGTAGCTGCAACCCTCATCTCCATATGAAAAGCAACAGGCAGTGCACCGTCCTATGTCTCAATGGGTTCTTAAATTGGAAAATAAAATATAAAAGGCAGCTTGAGATTTAACCCCCTCGCTGCTGAGGGTTTTCTCATCCTCGCACCGAGACCATTTTCCGACGTTAGCGCTCGTCCGAACGTCGTCGTCACGGATTTCTTTTTATTTATTTTTTCTTTCTTTCTTATCCCCCCTGCGGCACTCACACAAATTATACCTTGGTTTTTGTTTGATTTTTTTTTTCTTTCAAAAGACTTTGTAGTCTCAAAAAAGCCATTAGTCTTTTTACTGATTTGAACACGTCAAAAGTTGTTTCACCCAAATGGCCCAAAAAGCGTACTTCTCAAGCAAGTGAACCAAAAGCAAATGTGATTTTTTTTCTTTTGTCCCCCGTCTTATAAGCACCATAGACAAATACTTTGTGTTTTGCCACCAATCCACCTGCCCAAAATCTGCACGCAAACCAAAAATGCTCTCTTTCTTCTAGTTTTCGCCGCCTCAATTTAAACGCTTACTATGTGTAGGAAGACTACGGCAGCCCAGCGAGGCCTACCATTTTACAAAGTAGACAAGCTACTGCATGAAATGAGGGAGCAAAGTTTTTTTTCTCTCTCCCCCTCATATCTGACACAATCTGGGGGCCTACTTTACAAAGCAAGTGAAACCGTGTGGGTCCTGCAGCGCCCTGTATTGGTTGTTTATGCGAAGCACAGTACAAGGCCGGAAAAAGCAAGGAAGCATGCAGCCAGCGCACAGGAGTAGAGATGAGAAGAGAGCGCTGAGTGAAAGATAGAAGCGCACCTTAACGGGCACAGGGGTCCAGTGGAGGAAGGGTTGAAATGAAGAAAAGGATGGAAACAGCAAAGGAAGAGACAGCACCAGCAGCACACAAAAAGATCTGACTTTTACCAGAGATGATCAGGGGAAAGCGCGAACGCAGTCCCCCACTACCACAAATTATGCAGTCGAGTTTCCCGCATTTGGGGAAATCGCAGGGGTCAGTACACCCGGAGTGCAATGGATGAGCCTCGCCCTGGGAGAACCACCTTCGTGATCATGGTATCTCCCCTGCCAGGTAAGTATGAGTTGGACTAGGGCTCAGGAGGGCCGCTGCTTGGGCACACCCCCGTCAAGTGAAGGAGGTTGACCGGAGCCATGACAAGTGAACTCTCGGCAGGGGACGGGAAAAGAAAACTGCAGGGAGGCTGCATCTCTTCACGTTGACATGGGAAGGCGGAAGGGTGACTGTTCCTGAAGCACCCCCAAACTATGCGCACAACTAGTGCAAATCCTTCCCAGGGCACACTGCAGCAGATGAATTTGCATACCGTCATGTCATAAAAGCAGTCGGGCACAGTTACAGTAGCTGCAACCCTCATCTCCATATGAAAAGCAACAGGCAGTGCACCGTCCTATGTCTCAATGGGTTCTTAAATTGGAAAATAAAATATAAAAGGCAGCTTGAGATTTAACCCCCTCGCTGCTGAGGGTTTTCTCATCCTCGCACCGAGACCATTTTCCGACGTTAGCGCTCGTCCGAACGTCGTCGTCACGGATTTCTTTTTATTTATTTTTTCTTTCTTTCTTATCCCCCCTGCGGCACTCACACAAATTATACCTTGGTTTTTGTTTGTTTGTTTTTTCTTTCAAAAGACTTTGTAGTCTCAAAAAAGCCATTAGTCTTTTTACTGATTTGAACACGTCAAAAGTTGTTTCACCCAAATGGCCCAAAAAGCGTATTTCTCAAGCAAGTGAACCAAAAGCAAATGTGATTTTTTTTCTTTTGTCCCCCGTCTTATAAGCACCATAGACAAATACTTTGTGTTTTGCCACCAATCCACCTGCCCAAAATCTGCACGCAAACCAAAAATGCTCTCTTTCTTCTAGTTTTCGCCGCCTCAATTTAAACGCTTACTATGTGTAGGAAGACTACGGCAGCCCAGCGAGGCCTACCATTTTACAAAGTAGACAAGCTACTGCATGAAATGAGGGAGCAAAGTTTTTTTTCTCTCTCCCCCTCATATCTGACACAATCTGGGGGCCTACTTTACAAAGCAAGTGAAACCGTGTGGGTCCTGCAGCGCCCTGTATTGGTTGTTTATGCGAAGCACAGTACAAGGCCGGAAAAAGCAAGGAAGCATGCAGCCAGCGCACAGGAGAAGAGATGAGAGCGCTGAGTGAAAGATAGAAGCGCACCTTAACGGGCACAGGGATCCAGTGGAGGGAGGGTTGAAATGAAGAAAAGGATGGAAACAGCAAAGGAAGAGACAGCACCAGCAGCACACAAAAAGATCTGACTTTTACCAGAGATGATCAGGGGAAAGCGCGAACGCAGTCCCCACTACCACAAATTATGCAGTAGAGTTTCCCGCATTTGGGGAAATCGCAGGGGTCAGCACACCCGGAGTGCAATGGATGAGCCTCGCCCTGGGAGAACCACCTTCGTGATCATGGTATCTCCCCTGCCAGGTAAGTATGAGTTGGACTAGGGCTCAGGAGGGCCCCTGCTTGGGCACACCCCCGTCAAGTGAAGGAGGTTGACCGGAGCCATGACAAGTGAACTCTCGGCAGGGGACGGGAAAAGAAAACTGCAGGGAGGCTGCATCTCTTCACGTTGACATGGGAAGGCGGAAGGGTGACTGTTCCTGAAGCACCCCCAAACTATGCGCACAACTAGTGCAAATCCTTCCCAGGGCACACTGCAGCAGATGAATTTGCATACCGTCATGTCATAAAAGCAGTCGGGCACAGTTACAGTAGCTGCAACCCTCATCTCCATATGAAAAGCAACAGGCAGTGCACCGTCCTATGTCTCAATGGGTTCTTAAATTGGAAAATAAAATATAAAAGGCAGCTTGAGATTTAACCCCCTCGCTGCTGAGGGTTTTCTCATCCTCGCACCGAGACCATTTTCCGACGTTAGCGCTCGTCCGAACGTCGTCGTCACGGATTTCTTTTTATTTCTTTTTTCTTTCTTTCTTATCCCCCCTGCGGCACTCACACAAATTATACCTTGGTTTTTGTTTGTTTGTTTTTTCTTTCAAAAGACTTTGTAGTCTCAAAAAAGCCATTAGTCTTTTTACTGATTTGAACACGTCAAAAGTTGTTTCACCCAAATGGCCCAAAAAGCGTATTTCTCAAGCAAGTGAACCAAAAGCAAATGTGATTTTTTTTCTTTTGTCCCCCGTCTTATAAGCACCATAGACAAATACTTTGTGTTTTGCCACCAATCCACCTGCCCAAAATCTGCACGCAAACCAAAAATGCTCTCTTTCTTCTAGTTTTCGCCGCCTCAATTTAAACGCTTACTATGTGTAGGAAGACTACGGCAGCCCAGCGAGGCCTACCATTTTACAAAGTAGACAAGCTACTGCATGAAATGAGGGAGCAAAGTTTTTTTTCTCTCTCCCCCTCATATCTGACACAATCTGGGGGCCTACTTTACAAAGCAAGTGAAACCGTGTGGGTCCTGCAGCGCCCTGTATTGGTTGTTTATGCGAAGCACAGTACAAGGCCGGAAAAAGCAAGGAAGCATGCAGCCAGCGCACAGGAGAAGAGATGAGAAGAGAGCGCTGAGTGAAAGATAGAAGCGCACCTTAACGGGCACAGGGGTCCAGTGGAGGGAGGGTTGAAATGAAGAAAAGGATGGAAACAGCAAAGGAAGAGACAGCACCAGCAGCACACAAAAAGATCTGACTTTTACCAGAGATGATCAGGGGAAAGCGCGAACGCAGTCCCCCACTACCACAAATTATGCAGTCGAGTTTCCCGCATTTGGGGAAATCGCAGGGGTCAGTACACCCGGAGTGCAATGGATGAGCCTCGCCCTGGGAGAACCACCTTCGTGATCATGGTATCTCCCCTGCCAGGTAAGTATGAGTTGGACTAGGGCTCAGGAGGGCCCCTGCTTGGGCACACCCCCGTCAAGTGAAGGAGGTTGACCGGAGCCATGACAAGTGAACTCTCGGCAGGGGACGGGAAAAGAAAACTGCAGGGAGGCTGCATCTCTTCACGTTGACATGGGAAGGCGGAAGGGTGACTGTTCCTGAAGCACCCCCAAACTATGCGCACAACTAGTGCAAATCCTTCCCAGGGCACACTGCAGCAGATGAATTTGCATACCGTCATGTCATAAAAGCAGTCGGGCACAGTTACAGTAGCTGCAACCCTCATCTCCATATGAAAAGCAACAGGCAGTGCACCGTCCTATGTCTCAATGGGTTCTTAAATTGGAAAATAAAATATAAAAGGCAGCTTGAGATTTAACCCCCTCGCTGCTGAGGGTTTTCTCATCCTCGCACCGAGACCATTTTCCGACGTTAGCGCTCGTCCGAACGTCGTCGTCACGGATTTCTTTTTATTTATTTTTTCTTTCTTTCTTATCCCCCCTGCGGCACTCACACAAATTATACCTTGGTTTTTGTTTGTTTGTTTTTTCTTTCAAAAGACTTTGTAGTCTCAAAAAAGCCATTTGTCTTTTTACTGATTTGAACACGTCAAAAGTTGTTTCACCCAAATGGCCCAAAAAGCGTATTTCTCAAGCAAGTGAACCAAAAGCAAATGTGATTTTTTTTTTCTTTTGTCCCCGTCTTATAAGCACCATAGACAAATACTTTGTGTTTTGCCACCAATCCACCTGCCCAAAATCTGCACGCAAACCAAAAATGCTCTCTTTCTTCTAGTTTTCGCCGCCTCAATTTAAACGCTTACTATGTGTAGGAAGACTACGGCAGCCCAGCGAGGCCTACCATTTTACAAAGTAGACAAGCTACTGCATGAAATGAGGGAGCAAAGTTTTTTTTCTCTCTCCCCCTCATATCTGACACAATCTGGGGGCCTACTTTACAAAGCAAGTGAAACCGTGTGGGTCCTGCAGCGCCCTGTATTGGTTGTTTATGCGAAGCACAGTACAAGGCCGGAAAAAGCAAGGAAGCATGCAGCCAGCGCACAGGAGTAGAGATGAGAAGAGAGCGCTGAGTGAAAGATAGAAGCGCACCTTAACGGGCACAGGGGTCCAGTGGAGGAAGGGTTGAAATGAAGAAAAGGATGGAAACAGCAAAGGAAGAGACAGCACCAGCAGCACACAAAAAGATCTGACTTTTACCAGAGATGATCAGGGGAAAGCGCGAACGCAGTCCCCCACTACCACAAATTATGCAGTCGAGTTTCCCGCATTTGGGGAAATCGCAGGGGTCAGTACACCCGGAGTGCAATGGATGAGCCTCGCCCTGGGAGAACCACCTTCGTGATCATGGTATCTCCCCTGCCAGGTAAGTATGAGTTGGACTAGGGCTCAGGAGGGCCGCTGCTTGGGCACACCCCCGTCAAGTGAAGGAGGTTGACCGGAGCCATGACAAGTGAACTCTCGGCAGGGGACGGGAAAAGAAAACTGCAGGGAGGCTGCATCTCTTCACGTTGACATGGGAAGGCGGAAGGGTGACTGTTCCTGAAGCACCCCCAAACTATGCGCACAACTAGTGCAAATCCTTCCCAGGGCACACTGCAGCAGATGAATTTGCATACCGTCATGTCATAAAAGCAGTCGGGCACAGTTACAGTAGCTGCAACCCTCATCTCCATATGAAAAGCAACAGGCAGTGCACCGTCCTATGTCTCAATGGGTTCTTAAATTGGAAAATAAAATATAAAAGGCAGCTTGAGATTTAACCCCCTCGCTGCTGAGGGTTTTCTCATCCTCGCACCGAGACCATTTTCCGACGTTAGCGCTCGTCCGAACGTCGTCGTCACGGATTTCTTTTTATTTATTTTTTCTTTCTTTCTTATCCCCCCTGCGGCACTCACACAAATTATACCTTGGTTTTTGTTTGTTTGTTTTTTCTTTCAAAAGACTTTGTAGTCTCAAAAAAGCCATTAGTCTTTTTACTGATTTGAACACGTCAAAAGTTGTTTCACCCAAATGGCCCAAAAAGCGTATTTCTCAAGCAAGTGAACCAAAAGCAAATGTGATTTTTTTTCTTTTGTCCCCCGTCTTATAAGCACCATAGACAAATACTTTGTGTTTTGCCACCAATCCACCTGCCCAAAATCTGCACGCAAACCAAAAATGCTCTCTTTCTTCTAGTTTTCGCCGCCTCAATTTAAACGCTTACTATGTGTAGGAAGACTACGGCAGCCCAGCGAGGCCTACCATTTTACAAAGTAGACAAGCTACTGCATGAAATGAGGGAGCAAAGTTTTTTTTCTCTCTCCCCCTCATATCTGACACAATCTGGGGGCCTACTTTACAAAGCAAGTGAAACCGTGTGGGTCCTGCAGCGCCCTGTATTGGTTGTTTATGCGAAGCACAGTACAAGGCCGGAAAAAGCAAGGAAGCATGCAGCCAGCGCACAGGAGAAGAGATGAGAGCGCTGAGTGAAAGATAGAAGCGCACCTTAACGGGCACAGGGATCCAGTGGAGGGAGGGTTGAAATGAAGAAAAGGATGGAAACAGCAAAGGAAGAGACAGCACCAGCAGCACACAAAAAGATCTGACTTTTACCAGAGATGATCAGGGGAAAGCGCGAACGCAGTCCCCACTACCACAAATTATGCAGTAGAGTTTCCCGCATTTGGGGAAATCGCAGGGGTCAGCACACCCGGAGTGCAATGGATGAGCCTCGCCCTGGGAGAACCACCTTCGTGATCATGGTATCTCCCCTGCCAGGTAAGTATGAGTTGGACTAGGGCTCAGGAGGGCCCCTGCTTGGGCACACCCCCGTCAAGTGAAGGAGGTTGACCGGAGCCATGACAAGTGAACTCTCGGCAGGGGACGGGAAAAGAAAACTGCAGGGAGGCTGCATCTCTTCACGTTGACATGGGAAGGCGGAAGGGTGACTGTTCCTGAAGCACCCCCAAACTATGCGCACAACTAGTGCAAATCCTTCCCAGGGCACACTGCAGCAGATGAATTTGCATACCGTCATGTCATAAAAGCAGTCGGGCACAGTTACAGTAGCTGCAACCCTCATCTCCATATGAAAAGCAACAGGCAGTGCACCGTCCTATGTCTCAATGGGTTCTTAAATTGGAAAATAAAATATAAAAGGCAGCTTGAGATTTAACCCCCTCGCTGCTGAGGGTTTTCTCATCCTCGCACCGAGACCATTTTCCGACGTTAGCGCTCGTCCGAACGTCGTCGTCACGGATTTCTTTTTATTTCTTTTTTCTTTCTTTCTTATCCCCCCTGCGGCACTCACACAAATTATACCTTGGTTTTTGTTTGTTTGTTTTTTCTTTCAAAAGACTTTGTAGTCTCAAAAAAGCCATTAGTCTTTTTACTGATTTGAACACGTCAAAAGTTGTTTCACCCAAATGGCCCAAAAAGCGTATTTCTCAAGCAAGTGAACCAAAAGCAAATGTGATTTTTTTTCTTTTGTCCCCCGTCTTATAAGCACCATAGACAAATACTTTGTGTTTTGCCACCAATCCACCTGCCCAAAATCTGCACGCAAACCAAAAATGCTCTCTTTCTTCTAGTTTTCGCCGCCTCAATTTAAACGCTTACTATGTGTAGGAAGACTACGGCAGCCCAGCGAGGCCTACCATTTTACAAAGTAGACAAGCTACTGCATGAAATGAGGGAGCAAAGTTTTTTTTCTCTCTCCCCCTCATATCTGACACAATCTGGGGGCCTACTTTACAAAGCAAGTGAAACCGTGTGGGTCCTGCAGCGCCCTGTATTGGTTGTTTATGCGAAGCACAGTACAAGGCCGGAAAAAGCAAGGAAGCATGCAGCCAGCGCACAGGAGAAGAGATGAGAAGAGAGCGCTGAGTGAAAGATAGAAGCGCACCTTAACGGGCACAGGGGTCCAGTGGAGGGAGGGTTGAAATGAAGAAAAGGATGGAAACAGCAAAGGAAGAGACAGCACCAGCAGCACACAAAAAGATCTGACTTTTACCAGAGATGATCAGGGGAAAGCGCGAACGCAGTCCCCCACTACCACAAATTATGCAGTCGAGTTTCCCGCATTTGGGGAAATCGCAGGGGTCAGCACACCCGGAGTGCAATGGATGAGCCTCGCCCTGGGAGAACCACCTTCATGATCATGGTATCTTCCCTGCCAGGTAAGTATGAGTTGGACTAGGGCTCAGGAGGGCCCCTGCTTGGGCACACCCCCGTCAAGTGAAGGAGGTTGACCGGAGCCATGACAAGTGAACTCTCGGCAGGGGACGGGAAAAGAAAACTGCAGGGAGGCTGCATCTCTTCACGTTGACATGGGAAGGCGGAAGGGTGACTGTTCCTGAAGCACCCCCAAACTATGCGCACAACTAGTGCAAATCCTTCCCAGGGCACACTGCAGCAGATGAATTTGCATACCGTCATGTCATAAAAGCAGTCGGGCACAGTTACAGTAGCTGCAACCCTCATCTCCATATGAAAAGCAACAGGCAGTGCACCGTCCTATGTCTCAATGGGTTCTTAAATTGGAAAATAAAATATAAAAGGCAGCTTGAGATTTAACCCCCTCGCTGCTGAGGGTTTTCTCATCCTCGCACCGAGACCATTTTCCGACGTTAGCGCTCGTCCGAACGTCGTCGTCACGGATTTCTTTTTATTTCTTTTTTCTTTCTTTCTTATCCCCCCTGCGGCACTCACACAAATTATACCTTGGTTTTTGTTTGTTTGTTTTTTCTATCAAAAGACTTTGTAGTCTCAAAAAAGCCATTAGTCTTTTTACTGATTTGAACACGTCAAAAGTTGTTTCACCCAAATGGCCCAAAAAGCGTATTTCTCAAGCAAGTGAACCAAAAGCAAATGTGATTTTTTTTCTTTTGTCCCCCGTCTTATAAGCACCATAGACAAATACTTTGTGTTTTGCCACCAATCCACCTGCCCAAAATCTGCACGCAAACCAAAAATGCTCTCTTTCTTCTAGTTTTCGCCGCCTCAATTTAAACGCTTACTATGTGTAGGAAGACTACGGCAGCCCAGCGAGGCCTACCATTTTACAAAGTAGACAAGCTACTGCATGAAATGAGGGAGCAAAGTTTTTTTTCTCTCTCCCCCTCATATCTGACACAATCTGGGGGCCTACTTTACAAAGCAAGTGAAACCGTGTGGGTCCTGCAGCGCCCTGTATTGGTTGTATATGCGAAGCACAGTACAAGGCCGGAAAAAGCAAGGAAGCATGCAGCCAGCGCACAGGAGAAGAGATGAGAAGAGAGCGCTGAGTGAAAGATAGAAGCGCACCTTAACGGGCACAGGGGTCCAGTGGAGGGAGAGTTGAAATGAAGAAAAGGATGGAAACAGCAAAGGAAGAGACAGCACCAGCAGCACACAAAAAGATCTGACTTTTACCAGAGATGATCAGGGGAAAGCGCGAACGCGGTCCCCCACTACCACAAATTATGCAGTCGAGTTTCCCGCATTTGAGGAAATCGCAGGGGTCAGTACACCCGGAGTGCAATGGATGAGCCTCACCCTGGGAGAACCACCTTCGTGATCATGGTATCTCCCCTGCCAGGTAAGTATGAGTTGGACTAGGGCTCAGGAGGGCCCCTGCTTGGGCACACCCCCGTCAAGTGAAGGAGGTTGACCGGAGCCATGACAAGTGAACTCTCGGCAGGGGACGGGAAAAGAAAACTGCAGGGAGGCTGCATCTCTTCACGTTGACATGGGAAGGCGGAAGGGTGACTGTTCCTGAAGCACCCCCAAACTATGCGCACAACTAGTGCAAATCCTTCCCAGGGCACACTGCAGCAGATGAATTTGCATACCGTCATGTCATAAAAGCAGTCGGGCACAGTTACAGTAGCTGCAACCCTCATCTCCATATGAAAAGCAACAGGCAGTGCACCGTCCTATGTCTCAATGGGTTCTTAAATTGGAAAATAAAATATAAAAGGCAGCTTGAGATTTAACCCCCTCGCTGCTGAGGGTTTTCTCATCCTCGCACCGAGACCATTTTCCAACGTTAGCGCTCGTCCGAACGTCGTCGTCACGGATTTCTTTTTATTTATTTTTTCTTTCTTTCTTATCCCCCCTGCGGCACTCACACAAATTATACCTTGGTTTTTGTTTGTTTGTTTTTTCTTTCAAAAGACTTTGTAGTCTCAAAAAAGCCATTTGTCTTTTTACTGATTTGAACACGTCAAAAGTTGTTTCACCCAAATGGCCCAAAAAGCGTATTTCTCAAGCAAGTGAACCAAAAGCAAATGTGATTTTTTTTTTCTTTTGTCCCCGTCTTATAAGCACCATAGACAAATACTTTGTGTTTTGCCACCAATCCACCTGCCCAAAATCTGCACGCAAACCAAAAATGCTCTCTTTCTTCTAGTTTTCGCCGCCTCAATTTAAACGCTTACTATGTGTAGGAAGACTACGGCAGCCCAGCGAGGCCTACCATTTTACAAAGTAGACAAGTTACTGCATGAAATGAGGGAGCAAAGTTTTTTTTCTCTCTCCCCCTCATATCTGACACAATCTGGGGGCCTACTTTACAAAGCAAGTGAAACCGTGTGGGTCCTGCAGCGCCCTGTATTGGTTGTATATGCGAAGCACAGTACAAGGCCGGAAAAAGCAAGGAAGCATGCAGCCAGCGCACAGGAGAAGAGATGAGAAGAGAGCGCTGAGTGAAAGATAGAAGCGCACCTTAACGGGCACAGGGGTCCAGTGGAGGGAGAGTTGAAATGAAGAAAAGGATGGAAACAGCAAAGGAAGAGACAGCACCAGCAGCACACAAAAAGATCTGACTTTTACCAGAGATGATCAGGGGAAAGCGCGAACGCAGTCCCCCACTACCACAAATTATGCAGTCGAGTTTCCCGCATTTGGGGAAATCGCAGGGATCAGTACACCCGGAGTGCAATGGATGAGCCTCGCCCTGGGAGAACCACCTTCGTGATCATGGTATCTCCCCTGCCAGGTAAGTATGAGTTGGACTAGGGCTCAGGAGGGCCCCTGCTTGGGCACACCCCCGTCAAGTGAAGGAGGTTGACCGGAGCCATGACAAGTGAACTCTCGGCAGGGGACGGGAAAAGAAAACTGCAGGGAGGCTGCATCTCTTCACGTTGACATGGGAAGACGGAAGGGTGACTGTTCCTGAAGCACCCCCAAACTATGCGCACAACTAGTGCAAATCCTTCCCAGGGCACACTGCAGCAGATGAATTTGCATACCGTCATGTCATAAAAGCAGTCGGGCACAGTTACAGTAGCTGCAACCCTCATCTCCATATGAAAAGCAACAGGCAGTGCACCGTCCTATGTCTCAATGGGTTCTTAAATTGGAAAATAAAATATAAAAGGCAGCTTGAGATTTAACCCCCTCGCTGCTGAGGGTTTTCTCATCCTCGCACCGAGACCATTTTCCGACGTTAGCGCTCGTCCGAACGTCGTCGTCACGGATTTCTTTTTATTTATTTTTTCTTTCTTTCTTATCCCCCCTGCGGCACTCACACAAATTATACCTTGGTTTTTGTTTGATTTTTTTTTTCTTTCAAAAGACTTTGTAGTCTCAAAAAAGCCATTAGTCTTTTTACTGATTTGAACACGTCAAAAGTTGTTTCACCCAAATGGCCCAAAAAGCGTATTTCTCAAGCAAGTGAACCAAAAGCAAATGTGATTTTTTTTCTTTTGTCCCCCGTCTTATAAGCACCATAGACAAATACTTTGTGTTTTGCCACCAATCCACCTGCCCAAAATCTGCACGCAAACCAAAAATGCTCTCTTTCTTCTAGTTTTCGCCGCCTCAATTTAAACGCTTACTATGTGTAGGAAGACTACGGCAGCCCAGCGAGGCCTACCATTTTACAAAGTAGACAAGCTACTGCATGAAATGAGGGAGCAAAGTTTTTTTTCTCTCTCCCCCTCATATCTGACACAATCTGGGGGCCTACTTTACAAAGCAAGTGAAACCGTGTGGGTCCTGCAGCGCCCTGTATTGGTTGTTTATGCGAAGCACAGTACAAGGCCGGAAAAAGCAAGGAAGCATGCAGCCAGCGCACAGGAGAAGAGATGAGAAGAGAGCGCTGAGTGAAAGATAGAAGCGCACCTTAACGGGCACAGGGGTCCAGTGGAGGGAGGGTTGAAATGAAGAAAAGGATGGAAACAGCAAAGGAAGAGACAGCACCAGCAGCACACAAATAGATCTGACTTTTACCAGAGATGATCAGGGGAAAGCGCGAACGCAGTCCCCCACTACCACAAATTATGCAGTCGAGTTTCCCGCATTTGGGGAAATCGCAGGGGTCAGCACACCCGGAGTGCAATGGATGAGCCTCGCCCTGGGAGAACCACCTTCCTGATCATGGTATCTCCCCTGCCAGGTAAGTATGAGTTGGATTAGGGCTCAGGAGGGCCCCTGCTTGGGCACACCCCCGTCAAGTGAAGGAGGTTGACCGGAGCCATGACAAGTGAACTCTCGGCAGGGGACGGGAAAAGAAAACTGCAGGGAGGCTGCATCTCTTCACGTTGACATGGGAAGGCGGAAGGGTGACTGTTCCTGAAGCACCCCCAAACTATGCGCACAACTAGTGCAAATCCTTCCCAGGGCACACTGCAGCAGATGAATTTGCATACCGTCATGTCATAAAAGCAGTCGGGCACAGTTACAGTAGCTGCAACCCTCATCTCCATATGAAAAGCAACAGGCAGTGCACCGTCCTATGTCTCAATGGGTTCTTAAATTGGAAAATAAAATATAAAAGGCAGCTTGAGATTTAACCCCCTCGCTGCTGAGGGTTTTCTCATCCTCGCACCGAGACCATTTTCCGACGTTAGCGCTCGTCCGAACGTCGTCGTCACGGATTTCTTTTTATTTATTTTTTCTTTCTTTCTTATCCCCCCTGCGGCACTCACACAAATTATACCTTGGTTTTTGTTTGTTTGTTTTTTCTTTCAAAAGACTTTGTAGTCTCAAAAAAGCCATTAGTCTTTTTACTGATTTGAACACGTCAAAAGTTGTTTCACCCAAATGGCCCAAAAAGCGTATTTCTCAAGCAAGTGAACCAAAAGCAAATGTGATTTTTTTTCTTTTGTCCCCCGTCTTATAAGCACCATAGACAAATACTTTGTGTTTTGCCACCAATCCACCTGCCCAAAATCTGCACGCAAACCAAAAATGCTCTCTTTCTTCTAGTTTTCGCCGCCTCAATTTAAACGCTTACTATGTGTAGGAAGACTACGGCAGCCCAGCGAGGCCTACCATTTTACAAAGTAGACAAGCTACTGCATGAAATGAGGGAGCAAAGTTTTTTTTCTCTCTCCCCCTCATATCTGACACAATCTGGGGGCCTACTTTACAAAGCAAGTGAAACCGTGTGGGTCCTGCAGCGCCCTGTATTGGTTGTATATGCGAAGCACAGTACAAGGCCGGAAAAAGCAAGGAAGCATGCAGCCAGCGCACAGGAGAAGAGATGAGAAGAGAGCGCTGAGTGAAAGATAGAAGCGCACCTTAACGGGCACAGGGGTCCAGTGGAGGGAGAGTTGAAATGAAGAAAAGGATGGAAACAGCAAAGGAAGAGACAGCACCAGCAGCACACAAAAAGATCTGACTTTTACCAGAGATGATCAGGGGAAAGCGCGAACGCAGTCCCCCACTACCACAAATTATGCAGTTGAGTTTCCCGCATTTGGGGAAATCGCAGGGGTCAGCACACCCGGAGTGCAATGGATGAGCCTCGCCCTGGGAGAACCACCTTCGTGATCATGGTATCTCCCCTGCCAGGTAAGTATGAGTTGGACTAGGGCTCAGGAGGGCCCCTGCTTGGGCACACCCCCGTCAAGTGAAGGAGGTTGACCGGAGCCATGACAAGTGAACTCTCGGCAGGGGACGGGAAAAGAAAACTGCAGGGAGGCTGCATCTCTTCACGTTGACATGGGAAGGCGGAAGGGTGACTGTTCCTGAAGCACCCCCAAACTATGCGCACAACTAGTGCAAATCCTTCCCAGGGCACACTGCAGCAGATGAATTTGCATACCGTCATGTCATAAAAGCAGTCGGGCACAGTTACAGTAGCTGCAACCCTCATCTCCATATGAAAAGCAACAGGCAGTGCACCGTCCTATGTCTCAATGGGTTCTTAAATTGGAAAATAAAATATAAAAGGCAGCTTGAGATTTAACCCCCTCGCTGCTGAGGGTTTTCTCATCCTCGCACCGAGACCATTTTCCGACGTTAGCGCTCGTCCGAACGTCGTCGTCACGGATTTCTTTTTATTTATTTTTTCTTTCTTTCTTATCCCCCCTGCGGCACTCACACAAATTATACCTTGGTTTTTGTTTGTTTGTTTTTTCTTTCAAAAGACTTTGTAGTCTCAAAAAAGCCATTAGTCTTTTTACTGATTTGAACACGTCAAAAGTTGTTTCACCCAAATGGCCCAAAAAGCGTATTTCTCAAGCAAGTGAACCAAAAGCAAATGTGATTTTTTTTCTTTTGTCCCCCGTCTTATAAGCACCATAGACAAATACTTTGTGTTTTGCCACCAATCCACCTGCCCAAAATCTGCACGCAAACCAAAAATGCTCTCTTTCTTCTAGTTTTCGCCGCCTCAATTTAAACGCTTACTATGTGTAGGAAGACTACGGCAGCCCAGCGAGGCCTACCATTTTACAAAGTAGACAAGCTACTGCATGAAATGAGGGAGCAAAGTTTTTTTTCTCTCTCCCCCTCATATCTGACACAATCTGGGGGCCTACTTTACAAAGCAAGTGAAACCGTGTGGGTCCTGCAGCGCCCTGTATTGGTTGTATATGCGAAGCACAGTACAAGGCCGGAAAAAGCAAGGAAGCATGCAGCCAGCGCACAGGAGAAGAGATGAGAAGAGAGCGCTGAGTGAAAGATAGAAGCGCACCTTAACGGGCACAGGGGTCCAGTGGAGGGAGAGTTGAAATGAAGAAAAGGATGGAAACAGCAAAGGAAGAGACAGCACCAGCAGCACACAAAAAGATCTGACTTTTACCAGAGATGATCAGGGGAAAGCGCGAACGCAGTCCCCCACTACCACAAATTATGCAGTCGAGTTTCCCGCATTTGGGGAAATCGCAGGGGTCAGTACACCCGGAGTGCAATGGATGAGCCTCGCCCTGGGAGAACCACCTTCGTGATCATGGTATCTCCCCTGCCAGGTAAGTATGAGTTGGACTAGGGCTCAGGAGGGCCCCTGCTTGGGCACACCCCCGTCAAGTGAAGGAGGTTGACCGGAGCCATGACAAGTGAACTCTCGGCAGGGGACGGGAAAAGAAAACTGCAGGGAGGCTGCATCTCTTCACGTTGACATGGGAAGGCGGAAGGGTGACTGTTCCTGAAGCACCCCCAAACTATGCGCACAACTAGTGCAAATCCTTCCCAGGGCACACTGCAGCAGATGAATTTGCATACCGTCATGTCATAAAAGCAGTCGGGCACAGTTACAGTAGCTGCAACCCTCATCTCCATATGAAAAGCAACAGGCAGTGCACCGTCCTATGTCTCAATGGGTTCTTAAATTGGAAAATAAAATATAAAAGGCAGCTTGAGATTTAACCCCCTCGCTGCTGAGGGTTTTCTCATCCTCGCACCGAGACCATTTTCCGACGTTAGCGCTCGTCCGAACGTCGTCGTCACGGATTTCTTTTTATTTATTTTTTCTTTCTTTCTTATCCCCCCTGCGGCACTCACACAAATTATACCTTGGTTTTTGTTTGTTTGTTTTTTCTTTCAAAAGACTTTGTAGTCTCAAAAAAGCCATTTGTCTTTTTACTGATTTGAACACGTCAAAAGTTGTTTCACCCAAATGGCCCAAAAAGCGTATTTCTCAAGCAAGTGAACCAAAAGCAAATGTGATTTTTTTTTTCTTTTGTCCCCGTCTTATAAGCACCATAGACAAATACTTTGTGTTTTGCCACCAATCCACCTGCCCAAAATCTGCACGCAAACCAAAAATGCTCTCTTTCTTCTAGTTTTCGCCGCCTCAATTTAAACGCTTACTATGTGTAGGAAGACTACGGCAGCCCAGCGAGGCCTACCATTTTACAAAGTAGACAAGCTACTGCATGAAATGAGGGAGCAAAGTTTTTTTTCTCTCTCCCCCTCATATCTGACACAATCTGGGGGCCTACTTTACAAAGCAAGTGAAACCGTGTGGGTCCTGCAGCGCCCTGTATTGGTTGTATATGCGAAGCACAGTACAAGGCCGGAAAAAGCAAGGAAGCATGCAGCCAGCGCACAGGAGAAGAGATGAGAAGAGAGCGCTGAGTGAAAGATAGAAGCGCACCTTAACGGGCACAGGGGTCCAGTGGAGGGAGAGTTGAAATGAAGAAAAGGATGGAAACAGCAAAGGAAGAGACAGCACCAGCAGCACACAAAAAGATCTGACTTTTACCAGAGATGATCAGGGGAAAGCGCGAACGCAGTCCCCCACTACCACAAATTATGCAGTTGAGTTTCCCGCATTTGGGGAAATCGCAGGGGTCAGCACACCCGGAGTGCAATGGATGAGCCTCGCCCTGGGAGAACCACCTTCGTGATCATGGTATCTCCCCTGCCAGGTAAGTATGAGTTGGACTAGGGCTCAGGAGGGCCCCTGCTTGGGCACACCCCCGTCAAGTGAAGGAGGTTGACCGGAGCCATGACAAGTGAACTCTCGGCAGGGGACGGGAAAAGAAAACTGCAGGGAGGCTGCATCTCTTCACGTTGACATGGGAAGGCGGAAGGGTGACTGTTCCTGAAGCACCCCCAAACTATGCGCACAACTAGTGCAAATCCTTCCCAGGGCACACTGCAGCAGATGAATTTGCATACCGTCATGTCATAAAAGCAGTCGGGCACAGTTACAGTAGCTGCAACCCTCATCTCCATATGAAAAGCAACAGGCAGTGCACCGTCCTATGTCTCAATGGGTTCTTAAATTGGAAAATAAAATATAAAAGGCAGCTTGAGATTTAACCCCCTCGCTGCTGAGGGTTTTCTCATCCTCGCACCGAGACCATTTTCCGACGTTAGCGCTCGTCCGAACGTCGTCGTCACGGATTTCTTTTTATTTATTTTTTCTTTCTTTCTTATCCCCCCTGCGGCACTCACACAAATTATACCTTGGTTTTTGTTTTTGTTTTTTTTCTTTCAAAAGACTTTGTAGTCTCAAAAAAGCCATTAGTCTTTTTACTGATTTGAACACGTCAAAAGTTGTTTCACCCAAATGGCCCAAAAAGCGTATTTCTCAAGCAAGTGAACCAAAAGCAAATGTGATTTTTTTTCTTTTGTCCCCCGTCTTATAAGCACCATAGACAAATACTTTGTGTTTTGCCACCAATCCACCTGCCCAAAATCTGCACGCAAACCAAAAATGCTCTCTTTCTTCTAGTTTTCGCCGCCTCAATTTAAACGCTTACTATGTGTAGGAAGACTACGGCAGCCCAGCGAGGCCTACCATTTTACAAAGTAGACAAGCTACTGCATGAAATGAGGGAGCAAAGTTTTTTTCTCTCTCCCCCTCATATCTGACACAATCTGGGGGCCTACTTTACAAAGCAAGTGAAACCGTGTGGGTCCTGCAGCGCCCTGTATTGGTTGTATATGCGAAGCACAGTACAAGGCCGGAAAAAGCAAGGAAGCATGCAGCCAGCGCACAGGAGAAGAGATGAGAAGAGAGCGCTGAGTGAAAGATAGAAGCGCACCTTAACGGGCACAGGGGTCCAGTGGAGGGAGGGTTGAAATGAAGAAAAGGATGGAAACAGCAAAGGAAGAGACAGCACCAGCAGCACACAAAAAGATCTGACTTTTACCAGAGATGATGAGGGGAAAGCGCGAACGCAGTCCCCCACTACCACAAATTATGCAGTCGAGTTTCCCGCATTTGGGGAAATCGCAGGGGTCAGCACACCCGGAGTGCAATGGATGAGCCTCGCCCTGGGAGAACCACCTTCGTGATCATGGTATCTCCCCTGCCAGGTAAGTATGAGTTGGACTAGGGCTCAGGAGGGCCCCTGCTTGGGCACACCCCCGTCAAGTGAAGGAGGTTGACCGGAGCCATGACAAGTGAACTCTCGGCAGGGGACGGGAAAAGAAAACTGCAGGGAGGCTGCATCTCTTCACGTTGACATGGGAAGGCGGAAGGGTGACTGTTCCTGAAGCACCCCCAAACTATGCGCACAACTAGTGCAAATCCTTCCCAGGGCACACTGCAGCAGATGAATTTGCATACCGTCATGTCATAAAAGCAGTCGGGCACAGTTACAGTAGCTGCAACCCTCATCTCCATATGAAAAGCAACAGGCAGTGCACCGTCCTATGTCTCAATGGGTTCTTAAATTGGAAAATAAAATATAAAAGGCAGCTTGAGATTTAACCCCCTCGCTGCTGAGGGTTTTCTCATCCTCGCACCGAGACCATTTTCCGACGTTAGCGCTCGTCCGAACGTTGTCGTCACGGATTTCTTTTTATTTATTTTTTCTTTCTTTCTTATCCCCCCTGCGGCACTCACACAAATTATACCTTGGTTTTTGTTTGTTTGTTTTTTCTTTCAAAAGACTTTGTAGTCTCAAAAAAGCCATTAGTCTTTTTACTGATTTGAACACGTCAAAAGTTGTTTCACCCAAATGGCCCAAAAAGCGTATTTCTCAAGCAAGTGAACCAAAAGCAAATGTGATTTTTTTTCTTTTGTCCCCCGTCTTATAAGCACCATAGACAAATACTTTGTGTTTTGCCACCAATCCACCTGCCCAAAATCTGCACGCAAACCAAAAATGCTCTCTTTCTTCTAGTTTTCGCCGCCTCAATTTAAACGCTTACTATGTGTAGGAAGACTACGGCAGCCCAGCGAGGCCTACCATTTTACAAAGTAGACAAGCTACTGCATGAAATGAGGGAGCAAAGTTTTTTTTCTCTCTCCCCCTCATATCTGACACAATCTGGGGGCCTACTTTACAAAGCAAGTGAAACCGTGTGGGTCCTGCAGCGCCCTGTATTGGTTGTTTATGCGAAGCACAGTACAAGGCCGGAAAAAGCAAGGAAGCATGCAGCCAGCGCACAGGAGAAGAGATGAGAAGAGAGCGCTGAGTGAAAGATAGAAGCGCACCTTAACGGGCACAGGGGTCCAGTGGAGGGAGGGTTGACATGAAGAAAAGAATGGAAACAGCAAAGGAAGAGACAGCACCAGCAGCACACAAAAAGATCTGACTTTTACCAGAGATGATGAGGGGAAAGCGCGAACGCAGTCCCCCACTACCACAAATTATGCAGTCGAGTTTCCCGCATTTGGGGAAATCGCAGGGGTCAGCACACCCGAGTGCAATGGATGAGCCTCGCCCTGGGAGAACCACCTTCGTGATCATGGTATCTCCCCTGCCAGGTAAGTATGAGTTGGACTAGGGCTCAGGAGGGCCCCTGCTTGGGCACACCCCCGTCAAGTGAAGGAGGTTGACCGGAGCCATGACAAGTGAACTCTCGGCAGGGGACGGGAAAAGAAAACTGCAGGGAGGCTGCATCTCTTCACGTTGACATGGGAAGGCGGAAGGGTGACTGTTCCTGAAGCACCCCCAAACTATGCGCACAACTAGTGCAAATCCTTCCCAGGGCACACTGCAGCAGATGAATTTGCATACCGTCATGTCATAAAAGCAGTCGGGCACAGTTACAGTAGTTGCAACCCTCATCTCCATATGAAAAGCAACAGGCAGTGCACCGTCCTATGTCTCAATGGGTTCTTAAATTGGAAAATAAAATATAAAAGGCAGCTTGAGATTTAACCCCCTCGCTGCTGAGGGTTTTCTCATCCTCGCACCGAGACCATTTTCCGACGTTAGCGCTCGTCCGAACGTCGTCGTCACGGATTTCTTTTTATTTCTTTTTTCTTTCTTTCTTATCCCCCCTGCGGCACTCACACAAATTATACCTTGGTTTTTGTTTGTTTGTTTTTTCTTTCAAAAGACTTTGTAGTCTCAAAAAAGCCATTAGTCTTTTTACTGATTTGAACACGTCAAAAGTTGTTTCACCCAAATGGCCCAAAAAGCGTATTTCTCAAGCAAGTGAACCAAAAGCAAATGTGATTTTTTTTCTTTTGTCCCCCGTCTTATAAGCACCATAGACAAATACTTTGTGTTTTGCCACCAATCCACCTGCCCAAAATCTGCACGCAAACCAAAAATGCTCTCTTTCTTCTAGTTTTCGCCGCCTCAATTTAAACGCTTACTATGTGTAGGAAGACTACGGCAGCCCAGCGAGGCCTACCATTTTACAAAGTAGACAAGCTACTGCATGAAATGAGGGAGCAAAGTTTTTTTTCTCTCTCCCCCTCATATCTGACACAATCTGGGGGCCTACTTTACAAAGCAAGTGAAACCGTGTGGGTCCTGCAGCGCCCTGTATTGGTTGTTTATGCGAAGCACAGTACAAGGCCGGAAAAAGCAAGGAAGCATGCAGCCAGCGCACAGGAGAAGAGATGAGAAGAGAGCGCTGAGTGAAAGATAGAAGCGCACCTTAACGGGCACAGGGGTCCAGTGGAGGGAGAGTTGAAATGAAGAAAAGGATGGAAACAGCAAAGGAAGAGACAGCACCAGCAGCACACAAAAAGATCTGACTTTTACCAGAGATGATCAGGGGAAAGCGCGAACGCAGTCCCCCACTACCACAAATTATGCAGTCGAGTTTCCCGCATTTGGGGAAATCGCAGGGGTCAGCACACCCGGAGTGCAATGGATGAGCCTCACCCTGGGAGAACCACCTTCGTGATCATGGTATCTCCCCTGCCAGGTAAGTATGAGTTGGACTAGGGCTCAGGAGGGCCCCTGCTTGGGCACACCCCCGTCAAGTGAAGGAGGTTGACCGGAGCCATGACAAGTGAACTCTCGGCAGGGGACGGGAAAAGAAAACTGCAGGGAGGCTGCATCTCTTCACGTTGACATGGGAAGGCGGAAGGGTGACTGTTCCTGAAGCACCCCCAAACTATGCGCACAACTAGTGCAAATCCTTCCCAGGGCACACTGCAGCAGATGAATTTGCATACCGTCATGTCATAAAAGCAGTCGGGCACAGTTACAGTAGCTGCAACCCTCATCTCCATATGAAAAGCAACAGGCAGTGCACCGTCCTATGTCTCAATGGGTTCTTAAATTGGAAAATAAAATATAAAAGGCAGCTTGAGATTTAACCCCCTCGCTGCTGAGGGTTTTCTCATCCTCGCACCGAGACCATTTTCCGACGTTAGCGCTCGTCCGAACGTCGTCGTCACGGATTTCTTTTTATTTATTTTTTCTTTCTTTCTTATCCCCCCTGCGGCACTCACACAAATTATACCTTGGTTTTTGTTTGTTTGTTTTTTCTTTCAAAAGACTTTGTAGTCTCAAAAAAGCCATTAGTCTTTTTACTGATTTGAACACGTCAAAAGTTGTTTCACCCAAATGGCCCAAAAAGCGTATTTCTCAAGCAAGTGAACCAAAAGCAAATGTGATTTTTTTTCTTTTGTCCCCCGTCTTATAAGCACCATAGACAAATACTTTGTGTTTTGCCACCAATCCACCTGCCCAAAATCTGCACGCAAACCAAAAATGCTCTCTTTCTTCTAGTTTTCGCCGCCTCAATTTAAACGCTTACTATGTGTAGGAAGACTACGGCAGCCCAGCGAGGCCTACCATTTTACAAAGTAGCCAAGCTACTGCATGAAATGAGGGAGCAAAGTTTTTTTTCTCTCTCCCCCTCATATCTGACACAATCTGGGGGCCTACTTTACAAAGCAAGTGAAACCGTGTGGGTCCTGCAGCGCCCTGTATTGGTTGTATATGCGAAGCACAGTACAAGGCCGGAAAAAGCAAGGAAGCATGCAGCCAGCGCACAGGAGAAGAGATGAGAAGAGAGCGCTGAGTGAAAGATAGAAGCGCACCTTAACGGGCACAGGGGTCCAGTGGAGGGAGAGTTGAAATGAAGAAAAGGATGGAAACAGCAAAGGAAGAGACAGCACCAGCAGCACACAAAAAGATCTGACTTTTACCAGAGATGATCAGGGGAAAGCGCAAACGCAGTCCCCCACTACCACAAATTATGCAGTCGAGTTTCCCGCATTTGGGGAAATCGCAGGGGTCAGCACACCCGGAGTGCAATGAATGAGCCTCGCCCTGGGAGAACCACCTTCGTGATCATGGTATCTCCCCTGCCAGGTAAGTATGAGTTGGACTAGGGCTCAGGAGGGCCCCTGCTTGGGCACACCCCCGTCAAGTGAAGGAGGTTGACCGGAGCCATGACAAGTGAACTCTCGGCAGGGGACGGGAAAAGAAAACTGCAGGGAGGCTGCATCTCTTCACGTTGACATGGGAAGGCGGAAGGGTGACTGTTCCTGAAGCACCCCCAAACTATGCGCACAACTAGTGCAAATCCTTCCCAGGGCACACTGCAGCAGATGAATTTGCATACCGTCATGTCATAAAAGCAGTCGGGCACAGTTACAGTAGCTGCAACCCTCATCTCCATATGAAAAGCAACAGGCAGTGCACCGTCCTATGTCTCAATGGGTTCTTAAATTGGAAAATAAAATATAAAAGGCAGCTTGAGATTTAACCCCCTCGCTGCTGAGGGTTTTCTCATCCTCGCACCGAGACCATTTTCCGACGTTAGCGCTCGTCCGAACGTCGTCGTCACGGATTTCTTTTTATTTCTTTTTTCTTTCTTTCTTATCCCCCCTGCGGCACTCACACAAATTATACCTTGGTTTTTGTTTGTTTGTTTTTTCTTTCAAAAGACTTTGTAGTCTCAAAAAAGCCATTAGTCTTTTTACTGATTTGAACACGTCAAAAGTTGTTTCACCCAAATGGCCCAAAAAGCGTATTTCTCAAGCAAGTGAACCAAAAGCAAATGTGATTTTTTTCTTTTGTCCCCCGTCTTATAAGCACCATAGACAAATACTTTGTGTTTTGCCACCAATCCACCTGCCCAAAATCTGCACGCAAACCAAAAATGCTCTCTTTCTTCTAGTTTTCGCCGCCTCAATTTTAACGCTTACTATGTGTAGGAAGACTACGGCAGCCCAGCGAGGCCTACCATTTTACAAAGTAGACAAGCTACTGCATGAAATGAGGGAGCAAAGTTTTTTTTCTCTCTCCCCCTCATATCTGACACAATCTGGGGGCCTACTTTACAAAGCAAGTGAAACCGTGTGGGTCCTGCAGCGCCCTGTATTGGTTGTATATGCGAAGCACAGTACAAGGCCGGAAAAAGCAAGGAAGCATGCAGCCAGCGCACAGGAGAAGAGATGAGAAGAGAGCGCTGAGTGAAAGATAGAAGCGCACCTTAACGGGCACAGGGGTCCAGTGGAGGGAGAGTTGAAATGAAGAAAAGGATGGAAACAGCAAAGGAAGAGACAGCACCAGCAGCACACAAAAAGATCTGACTTTTACCAGAGATGATCAGGGGAAAGCGCGAACGCAGTCCCCCACTACCACAAATTATGCAGTCGAGTTTCCCGCATTTGGGGAAATCGCAGGGGTCAGCACACCCGGAGTGCAATGAATGAGCCTCGCCCTGGGAGAACCACCTTCGTGATCATGGTATCTCCCCTGCCAGGTAAGTATGAGTTGGACTAGGGCTCAGGAGGGCCCCTGCTTGGGCACACCCCCGTCAAGTGAAGGAGGTTGACCGGAGCCATGACAAGTGAACTCTCGGCAGGGGACGGGAAAAGAAAACTGCAGGGAGGCTGCATCTCTTCACGTTGACATGGGAAGGCGGAAGGGTGACTGTTCCTGAAGCACCCCCAAACTATGCGCACAACTAGTGCAAATCCTTCCCAGGGCACACTGCAGCAGATGAATTTGCATACCGTCATGTCATAAAAGCAGTCGGGCACAGTTACAGTAGCTGCAACCCTCATCTCCATATGAAAAGCAACAGGCAGTGCACCGTCCTATGTCTCAATGGGTTCTTAAATTGGAAAATAAAATATAAAAGGCAGCTTGAGATTTAACCCCCTCGCTGCTGAGGGTTTTCTCATCCTCGCACCGAGACCATTTTCCGACGTTAGCGCTCGTCCGAACGTCGTCGTCACGGATTTCTTTTTATTTATTTTTTCTTTCTTTCTTATCCCCCCTGCGGCACTCACACAAATTATACCTTGGTTTTTGTTTGATTTTTTTTTTCTTTCAAAAGACTTTGTAGTCTCAAAAAAGCCATTAGTCTTTTTACTGATTTGAACACGTCAAAAGTTGTTTCACCCAAATGGCCCAAAAAGCGTACTTCTCAAGCAAGTGAACCAAAAGCAAATGTGATTTTTTTTCTTTTGTCCCCCGTCTTATAAGCACCATAGACAAATACTTTGTGTTTTGCCACCAATCCACCTGCCCAAAATCTGCACGCAAACCAAAAATGCTCTCTTTCTTCTAGTTTTCGCCGCCTCAATTTAAACGCTTACTATGTGTAGGAAGACTACGGCAGCCCAGCGAGGCCTACCATTTTACAAAGTAGACAAGCTACTGCATGAAATGAGGGAGCAAAGTTTTTTTTCTCTCTCCCCCTCATATCTGACACAATCTGGGGGCCTACTTTACAAAGCAAGTGAAACCGTGTGGGTCCTGCAGCGCCCTGTATTGGTTGTTTATGCGAAGCACAGTACAAGGCCGGAAAAAGCAAGGAAGCATGCAGCCAGCGCACAGGAGAAGAGATGAGAAGAGAGCGCTGAGTGAAAGATAGAAGCGCACCTTAACGGGCACAGGGGTCCAGTGGAGGGAGGGTTGAAATGAAGAAAAGGATGGAAACAGCAAAGGAAGAGACAGCACCAGCAGCACACAAAAAGATCTGACTTTTACCAGAGATGATGAGGGGAAAGCGCGAACGCAGTCCCCCACTACCACAAATTATGCAGTCGAGTTTCCCGCATTTGGGGAAATCGCAGGGGTCAGCACACCCGGAGTGCAATGGATGAGCCTCGCCCTGGGAGAACCACCTTCGTGATCATGGTATCTCCCCTGCCAGGTAAGTATGAGTTGGACTAGGGCTCAGGAGGGCCCCTGCTTGGGCACACCCCCGTCAAGTGAAGGAGGTTGACCGGAGCCATGACAAGTGAACTCTCGGCAGGGGACGGGAAAAGAAAACTGCAGGGAGGCTGCATCTCTTCACGTTGACATGGGAAGGCGGAAGGGTGACTGTTCCTGAAGCACCCCCAAACTATGCGCACAACTAGTGCAAATCCTTCCCAGGGCACACTGCAGCAGATGAATTTGCATACCGTCATGTCATAAAAGCAGTCGGGCACAGTTACAGTAGCTGCAACCCTCATCTCCATATGAAAAGCAACAGGCAGTGCACCGTCCTATGTCTCAATGGGTTCTTAAATTGGAAAATAAAATATAAAAGGCAGCTTGAGATTTAACCCCCTCGCTGCTGAGGGTTTTCTCATCCTCGCACCGAGACCATTTTCCGACGTTAGCGCTCGTCCGAACGTTGTCGTCACGGATTTCTTTTTATTTATTTTTTCTTTCTTTCTTATCCTCCCTGCGGCACTCACACAAATTATACCTTGGTTTTTGTTTGTTTGTTTTTTCTTTCAAAAGACTTTGTAGTCTCAAAAAAGCCATTAGTCTTTTTACTGATTTGAACACGTCAAAAGTTGTTTCACCCAAATGGCCCAAAAAGCGTATTTCTCAAGCAAGTGAACCAAAAGCAAATGTGATATTTTTTTTCTTTTGTCCCCCGTCTTATAAGCACCATAGACAAATACTTTGTGTTTTGCCACCAATCCACCTGCCCAAAATCTGCACGCAAACCAAAAATGCTCTCTTTCTTCTAGTTTTCGCCGCCTCAATTTAAACGCTTACTATGTGTAGGAAGACTACGGCAGCCCAGCGAGGCCTACCATTTTACAAAGTAGACAAGCTACTGCATGAAATGAGGGAGCAAAGTTTTTTTTCTCTCTCCCCCTCATATCTGACACAATCTGGGGGCCTACTTTACAAAGCAAGTGAAACCGTGTGGGTCCTGCAGCGCCCTGTATTGGTTGTATATGCGAAGCACAGTACAAGGCCGGAAAAAGCAAGGAAGCATGCAGCCAGCGCACAGGAGAAGAGATGAGAAGAGAGCGCTGAGTGAAAGATAGAAGCGCACCTTAACGGGCACAGGGGTCCAGTGGAGGGAGGGTTGAAATGAAGAAAAGGATGGAAACAGCAAAGGAAGAGACAGCACCAGCAGCACACAAAAAGATCTGACTTTTACCAGAGATGATCAGGGGAAAGCGCGAACGCAGTCCCCCACTACCACAAATTATGCAGTCGAGTTTCCCGCATTTGGGGAAATCGCAGGGGTCAGCACACCCGGAGTGCAATGGATGAGCCTCGCTCTGGGAGAACCACCTTCGTGATCATGGTATCTCCCCTGCCAGGTAAGTATGAGTTGGACTAGGGCTCAGGAGGGCCCCTGCTTGGGCACACCCCCGTCAAGTGAAGGAGGTTGACCGGAGCCATGACAAGTGAACTCTCGGCAGGGGACGGGAAAAGAAAACTGCAGGGAGGCTGCATCTCTTCACGTTGACATGGGAAGGCGGAAGGGTGACTGTTCCTGAAGCACCCCCAAACTATGCGCACAACTAGTGCAAATCCTTCCCAGGGCACACTGCAGCAGATGAATTTGCATACCGTCATGTCATAAAAGCAGTCGGGCACAGTTACAGTAGCTGCAACCCTCATCTCCATATGAAAAGCAACAGGCAGTGCACCGTCCTATGTCTCAATGGGTTCTTAAATTGGAAAATAAAATATAAAAGGCAGCTTGAGATTTAACCCCCTCGCTGCTGAGGGTTTTCTCATCCTCGCACCGAGACCATTTTCCGACGTTAGCGCTCGTCCGAACGTCGTCGTCACGGATTTCTTTTTATTTATTTTTTCTTTCTTTCTTATCCCCCCTGCGGCACTCACACAAATTATACCTTGGTTTTTGTTTGTTTTTTTTTTCTTTCAAAAGACTTTGTAGTCTCAAAAAAGCCATTAGTCTTTTTACTGATTTGAACACGTCAAAAGTTGTTTCACCCAAATGGCCCAAAAAGCGTATTTCTCAAGCAAGTGAACCAAAAGCAAATGTGATTTTTTTTCTTTTGTCCCCCGTCTTATAAGCACCATAGACAAATACTTTGTGTTTTGCCACCAATCCACCTGCCCAAAATCTGCACGCAAACCAAAAATGCTCTCTTTCTTCTAGTTTTCGCCGCCTCAATTTAAACGCTTACTATGTGTAGGAAGACTACGGCAGCCCAGCGAGGCCTACCATTTTACAAAGTAGACAAGCTACTGCATGAAATGAGGGAGCAAAGTTTTTTTTCTCTCTCCCCCTCATATCTGACACAATCTGGGGGCCTACTTTACAAAGCAAGTGAAACCGTGTGGGTCCTGCAGCGCCCTGTATTGGTTGTTTATGCGAAGCACAGTACAAGGCCGGAAAAAGCAAGGAAGCATGCAGCCAGCGCACAGGAGAAGAGATGAGAAGAGAGCGCTGAGTGAAAGATAGAAGCGCACCTTAACGGGCACAGGGGTCCAGTGGAGGGAGGGTTGAAATGAAGAAAAGGATGGAAACAGCAAAGGAAGAGACAGCACCAGCAGCACACAAAAAGATCTGACTTTTACCAGAGATGATCAGGGGAAAGCGCGAACGCAGTCCCCCACTACCACAAATTATGCAGTCGAGTTTCCCGCATTTGGGGAAATCGCAGGGGTCAGCACACCCGGAGTGCAATGGATGAGCCTCGCCCTGGGAGAACCACCTTCGTGATCATGGTATCTCCCCTGCCAGGTAAGTATGAGTTGGACTAGGGCTCAGGAGGGCCCCTGCTTGGGCACACCCCCGTCAAGTGAAGGAGGTTGACCGGAGCCATGACAAGTGAACTCTCGGCAGGGGACGGGAAAAGAAAACTGCAGGGAGGCTGCATCTCTTCACGTTGACATGGGAAGGCGGAAGGGTGACTGTTCCTGAAGCACCCCCAAACTATGCGCACAACTAGTGCAAATCCTTCCCAGGGCACACTGCAGCAGATGAATTTGCATACCGTCATGTCATAAAAGCAGTCGGGCACAGTTACAGTAGCTGCAACCCTCATCTCCATATGAAAAGCAACAGGCAGTGCACCGTCCTATGTCTCAATGGGTTCTTAAATTGGAAAATAAAATATAAAAGGCAGCTTGAGATTTAACCCCCTCGCTGCTGAGGGTTTTCTCATCCTCGCACCGAGACCATTTTCCGACGTTAGCGCTCGTCTGAACGTCGTCGTCACGGATTTCTTTTTATTTATTTTTTCTTTCTTTCTTATCCCCCCTGCGGCACTCACACAAATTATACCTTGGTTTTTGTTTGTTTGTTTTTTCTTTCAAAAGACTTTGTAGTCTCAAAAAAGCCATTAGTCTTTTTACTGATTTGAACACGTCAAAAGTTGTTTCACCCAAATGGCCCAAAAAGCGTATTTCTCAAGCAAGTGAACCAAAAGCAAATGTGATTTTTTTTCTTTTGTCCCCCGTCTTATAAGCACCATAGACAAATACTTTGTGTTTTGCCACCAATCCACCTGCCCAAAATCTGCACGCAAACCAAAAATGCTCTCTTTCTTCTAGTTTTCGCCGCCTCAATTTAAACGCTTACTATGTGTAGGAAGACTACGGCAGCCCAGCGAGGCCTACCATTTTACAAAGTAGACAAGCTACTGCATGAAATGAGGGAGCAAAGTTTTTTTTCTCTCTCCCCCTCATATCTGACACAATCTGGGGGCCTACTTTACAAAGCAAGTGAAACCGTGTGGGTCCTGCAGCGCCCTGTATTGGTTGTTTATGCGAAGCACAGTACAAGGCCGGAAAAAGCAAGGAAGCATGCAGCCAGCGCACAGGAGAAGAGATGAGAAGAGAGCGCTGAGTGAAAGATAGAAGCGCACCTTAACGGGCACAGGGGTCCAGTGGAGGGAGGGTTGAAATGAAGAAAAGGATGGAAACAGCAAAGGGAGAGACAGCACCAGCAGCACACAAAAAGATCTGACTTTTACCAGAGATGATCAGGGGAAAGCGCGAACGCAGTCCCCCACTACCACAAATTATGCAGTCGAGTTTCCCGCATTTGGGGAAATCGCAGGGGTCAGCACACCCAGAGTGCAATGGATGAGCCTCGTCCTGGGAGAACCACCTTCGTGATCATGGTATCTCCCCTGCCAGGTAAGTATGAGTTGGATTAGGGCTCAGGAGGGCCCCTGCTTGGGCACACCCCCGTCAAGTGAAGGAGGTTGACCGGAGCCATGACAAGTGAACTCTCGGCAGGGGACGGGAAAAGAAAACTGCAGGGAGGCTGCATCTCTTCACGTTGACATGGGAAGGCGGAAGGGTGACTGTTCCTGAAGCACCCCCAAACTATGCGCACAACTAGTGCAAATCCTTCCCAGGGCACACTGCAGCAGATGAATTTGCATACCGTCATGTCATAAAAGCAGTCGGGCACAGTTACAGTAGCTGCAACCCTCATCTCCATATGAAAAGCAACAGGCAGTGCACCGTCCTATGTCTCAATGGGTTCTTAAATTGGAAAATAAAATATAAAAGGCAGCTTGAGATTTAACCCCCTCGCTGCTGAGGGTTTTCTCATCCTCGCACCGAGACCATTTTCCGACGTTAGCGCTCGTCCGAACGTCGTCGTCACGGATTTCTTTTTATTTCTTTTTTCTTTCTTTCTTATCCCCCCTGCGGCACTCACACAAATTATACCTTGGTTTTTGTTTGTTTGTTTTTTCTTTCAAAAGACTTTGTAGTCTCAAAAAAGCCATTAGTCTTTTTACTGATTTGAACACGTCAAAAGTTGTTTCACCCAAATGGCCCAAAAAGCGTATTTCTCAAGCAAGTGAACCAAAAGCAAATGTGATTTTTTTTCTTTTGTCCCCCGTCTTATAAGCACCATAGACAAATACTTTGTGTTTTGCCACCAATCCACCTGCCCAAAATCTGCACGCAAACCAAAAATGCTCTCTTTCTTCTAGTTTTCGCCGCCTCAATTTAAACGCTTACTATGTGTAGGAAGACTACGGCAGCCCAGCGAGGCCTACCATTTTACAAAGTAGACAAGCTACTGCATGAAATGAGGGAGCAAAGTTTTTTTCTCTCTCCCCCTCATATCTGACACAATCTGGGGGCCTACTTTACAAAGCAAGTGAAACCGTGTGGGTCCTGCAGCGCCCTGTATTGGTTGTATATGCGAAGCACAGTACAAGGCCGGAAAAAGCAAGGAAGCATGCAGCCAGCGCACAGGAGAAGAGATGAGAAGAGAGCGCTGAGTGAAAGATAGAAGCGCACCTTAACGGGCACAGGGGTCCAGTGGAGGGAGGGTTGAAATGAAGAAAAGGATGGAAACAGCAAAGGAAGAGACAGCACCAGCAGCACACAAAAAGATCTGACTTTTACCAGAGATGATGAGGGGAAAGCGCGAACGCAGTCCCCCACTACCACAAATTATGCAGTCGAGTTTCCCGCATTTGGGGAAATCGCAGGGGTCAGCACACCCGGAGTGCAATGGATGAGCCTCGCCCTGGGAGAACCACCTTCGTGATCATGGTATCTCCCCTGCCAGGTAAGTATGAGTTGGACTAGGGCTCAGGAGGGCCCCTGCTTGGGCACACCCCCGTCAAGTGAAGGAGGTTGACCGGAGCCATGACAAGTGAACTCTCGGCAGGGGACGGGAAAAGAAAACTGCAGGGAGGCTGCATCTCTTCACGTTGACATGGGAAGGCGGAAGGGTGACTGTTCCTGAAGCACCCCCAAACTATGCGCACAACTAGTGCAAATCCTTCCCAGGGCACACTGCAGCAGATGAATTTGCATACCGTCATGTCATAAAAGCAGTCGGGCACAGTTACAGTAGCTGCAACCCTCATCTCCATATGAAAAGCAACAGGCAGTGCACCGTCCTATGTCTCAATGGGTTCTTAAATTGGAAAATAAAATATAAAAGGCAGCTTGAGATTTAACCCCCTCGCTGCTGAGGGTTTTCTCATCCTCGCACCGAGACCATTTTCCGACGTTAGCGCTCGTCCGAACGTTGTCGTCACGGATTTCTTTTTATTTATTTTTTCTTTCTTTCTTATCCTCCCTGCGGCACTCACACAAATTATACCTTGGTTTTTGTTTGTTTGTTTTTTCTTTCAAAAGACTTTGTAGTCTCAAAAAAGCCATTAGTCTTTTTACTGATTTGAACACGTCAAAAGTTGTTTCACCCAAATGGCCCAAAAAGCGTATTTCTCAAGCAAGTGAACCAAAAGCAAATGTGATATTTTTTTTCTTTTGTCCCCCGTCTTATAAGCACCATAGACAAATACTTTGTGTTTTGCCACCAATCCACCTGCCCAAAATCTGCACGCAAACCAAAAATGCTCTCTTTCTTCTAGTTTTCGCCGCCTCAATTTAAACGCTTACTATGTGTAGGAAGACTACGGCAGCCCAGCGAGGCCTACCATTTTACAAAGTAGACAAGCTACTGCATGAAATGAGGGAGCAAAGTTTTTTTTCTCTCTCCCCCTCATATCTGACACAATCTGGGGGCCTACTTTACAAAGCAAGTGAAACCGTGTGGGTCCTGCAGCGCCCTGTATTGGTTGTATATGCGAAGCACAGTACAAGGCCGGAAAAAGCAAGGAAGCATGCAGCCAGCGCACAGGAGAAGAGATGAGAAGAGAGCGCTGAGTGAAAGATAGAAGCGCACCTTAACGGGCACAGGGGTCCAGTGGAGGGAGGGTTGAAATGAAGAAAAGGATGGAAACAGCAAAGGAAGAGACAGCACCAGCAGCACACAAAAAGATCTGACTTTTACCAGAGATGATGAGGGGAAAGCGCGAACGCAGTCCCCCACTACCACAAATTATGCAGTCGAGTTTCCCGCATTTGGGGAAATCGCAGGGGTCAGCACACCCGGAGTGCAATGGATGAGCCTCGCCCTGGGAGAACCACCTTCGTGATCATGGTATCTCCCCTGCCAGGTAAGTATGAGTTGGACTAGGGCTCAGGAGGGCCCCTGCTTGGGCACACCCCCGTCAAGTGAAGGAGGTTGACCGGAGCCATGACAAGTGAACTCTCGGCAGGGGACGGGAAAAGAAAACTGCAGGGAGGCTGCATCTCTTCACGTTGACATGGGAAGGCGGAAGGGTGACTGTTCCTGAAGCACCCCCAAACTATGCGCACAACTAGTGCAAATCCTTCCCAGGGCACACTGCAGCAGATGAATTTGCATACCGTCATGTCATAAAAGCAGTCGGGCACAGTTACAGTAGCTGCAACCCTCATCTCCATATGAAAAGCAACAGGCAGTGCACCGTCCTATGTCTCAATGGGTTCTTAAATTGGAAAATAAAATATAAAAGGCAGCTTGAGATTTAACCCCCTCGCTGCTGAGGGTTTTCTCATCCTCGCACCGAGACCATTTTCCGACGTTAGCGCTCGTCCGAACGTTGTCGTCACGGATTTCTTTTTATTTATTTTTTCTTTCTTTCTTATCCTCCCTGCGGCACTCACACAAATTATACCTTGGTTTTTGTTTGTTTGTTTTTTCTTTCAAAAGACTTTGTAGTCTCAAAAAAGCCATTAGTCTTTTTACTGATTTGAACACGTCAAAAGTTGTTTCACCCAAATGGCCCAAAAAGCGTATTTCTCAAGCAAGTGAACCAAAAGCAAATGTGATATTTTTTTTCTTTTGTCCCCCGTCTTATAAGCACCATAGACAAATACTTTGTGTTTTGCCACCAATCCACCTGCCCAAAATCTGCACGCAAACCAAAAATGCTCTCTTTCTTCTAGTTTTCGCCGCCTCAATTTAAACGCTTACTATGTGTAGGAAGACTACGGCAGCCCAGCGAGGCCTACCATTTTACAAAGTAGACAAGCTACTGCATGAAATGAGGGAGCAAAGTTTTTTTTCTCTCTCCCCCTCATATCTGACACAATCTGGGGGCCTACTTTACAAAGCAAGTGAAACCGTGTGGGTCCTGCAGCGCCCTGTATTGGTTGTATATGCGAAGCACAGTACAAGGCCGGAAAAAGCAAGGAAGCATGCAGCCAGCGCACAGGAGAAGAGATGAGAAGAGAGCGCTGAGTGAAAGATAGAAGCGCACCTTAACGGGCACAGGGGTCCAGTGGAGGGAGGGTTGAAATGAAGAAAAGGATGGAAACAGCAAAGGAAGAGACAGCACCAGCAGCACACAAAAAGATCTGACTTTTACCAGAGATGATCAGGGGAAAGCGCGAACGCAGTCCCCCACTACCACAAATTATGCAGTCGAGTTTCCCGCATTTGGGGAAATCGCAGGGGTCAGCACACCCGGAGTGCAATGGATGAGCCTCGCCCTGGGAGAACCACCTTCGTGATCATGGTATCTCCCCTGCCAGGTAAGTATGAGTTGGACTAGGGCTCAGGAGGGCCCCTGCTTGGGCACACCCCCGTCAAGTGAAGGAGGTTGACCGGAGCCATGACAAGTGAACTCTCGGCAGGGGACGGGAAAAGAAAACTGCAGGGAGGCTGCATCTCTTCACGTTGACATGGGAAGGCGGAAGGGTGACTGTTCCTGAAGCACCCCCAAACTATGCGCACAACTAGTGCAAATCCTTCCCAGGGCACACTGCAGCAGATGAATTTGCATACCGTCATGTCATAAAAGCAGTCGGGCACAGTTACAGTAGCTGCAACCCTCATCTCCATATGAAAAGCAACAGGCAGTGCACCGTCCTATGTCTCAATGGGTTCTTAAATTGGAAAATAAAATATAAAAGGCAGCTTGAGATTTAACCCCCTCGCTGCTGAGGGTTTTCTCATCCTCGCACCGAGACCATTTTCCGACGTTAGCGCTCGTCCGAACGTCGTCGTCACGGATTTCTTTTTATTTATTTTTTCTTTCTTTCTTATCCCCCCTGCGGCACTCACACAAATTATACCTTGGTTTTTGTTTGTTTTTTTTTTCTTTCAAAAGACTTTGTAGTCTCAAAAAAGCCATTAGTCTTTTTACTGATTTGAACACGTCAAAAGTTGTTTCACCCAAATGGCCCAAAAAGCGTATTTCTCAAGCAAGTGAACCAAAAGCAAATGTGATTTTTTTTCTTTTGTCCCCCGTCTTATAAGCACCATAGACAAATACTTTGTGTTTTGCCACCAATCCACCTGCCCAAAATCTGCACGCAAACCAAAAATGCTCTCTTTCTTCTAGTTTTCGCCGCCTCAATTTAAACGCTTACTATGTGTAGGAAGACTACGGCAGCCCAGCGAGGCCTACCATTTTACAAAGTAGACAAGCTACTGCATGAAATGAGGGAGCAAAGTTTTTTTTCTCTCTCCCCCTCATATCTGACACAATCTGGGGGCCTACTTTACAAAGCAAGTGAAACCGTGTGGGTCCTGCAGCGCCCTGTATTGGTTGTTTATGCGAAGCACAGTACAAGGCCGGAAAAAGCAAGGAAGCATGCAGCCAGCGCACAGGAGAAGAGATGAGAAGAGAGCGCTGAGTGAAAGATAGAAGCGCACCTTAACGGGCACAGGGGTCCAGTGGAGGGAGGGTTGAAATGAAGAAAAGGATGGAAACAGCAAAGGAAGAGACAGCACCAGCAGCACACAAAAAGATCTGACTTTTACCAGAGATGATGAGGGGAAAGCGCGAACGCAGTCCCCCACTACCACAAATTATGCAGTCGAGTTTCCCGCATTTGGGGAAATCGCAGGGGTCAGCACACCCGGAGTGCAATGGATGAGCCTCGCCCTGGGAGAACCACCTTCGTGATCATGGTATCTCCCCTGCCAGGTAAGTATGAGTTGGACTAGGGCTCAGGAGGGCCCCTGCTTGGGCACACCCCCGTCAAGTGAAGGAGGTTGACCGGAGCCATGACAAGTGAACTCTCGGCAGGGGACGGGAAAAGAAAACTGCAGGGAGGCTGCATCTCTTCACGTTGACATGGGAAGGCGGAAGGGTGACTGTTCCTGAAGCACCCCCAAACTATGCGCACAACTAGTGCAAATCCTTCCCAGGGCACACTGCAGCAGATGAATTTGCATACCGTCATGTCATAAAAGCAGTCGGGCACAGTTACAGTAGCTGCAACCCTCATCTCCATATGAAAAGCAACAGGCAGTGCACCGTCCTATGTCTCAATGGGTTCTTAAATTGGAAAATAAAATATAAAAGGCAGCTTGAGATTTAACCCCCTCGCTGCTGAGGGTTTTCTCATCCTCGCACCGAGACCATTTTCCGACGTTAGCGCTCGTCCGAACGTCGTCGTCACGGATTTCTTTTTATTTCTTTTTTCTTTCTTTCTTATCCCCCCTGCGGCACTCACACAAATTATACCTTGGTTTTTGTTTGTTTGTTTTTTCTTTCAAAAGACTTTGTAGTCTCAAAAAAGCCATTAGTCTTTTTACTGATTTGAACACGTCAAAAGTTGTTTCACCCAAATGGCCCAAAAAGCGTATTTCTCAAGCAAGTGAACCAAAAGCAAATGTGATTTTTTTTCTTTTGTCCCCCGTCTTATAAGCACCATAGACAAATACTTTGTGTTTTGCCACCAATCCACCTGCCCAAAATCTGCACGCAAACCAAAAATGCTCTCTTTCTTCTAGTTTTCGCCGCCTCAATTTAAACGCTTACTATGTGTAGGAAGACTACGGCAGCCCAGCGAGGCCTACCATTTTACAAAGTAGACAAGCTACTGCATGAAATGAGGGAGCAAAGTTTTTTTTCTCTCTCCCCCTCATATCTGACACAATCTGGGGGCCTACTTTACAAAGCAAGTGAAACCGTGTGGGTCCTGCAGCGCCCTGTATTGGTTGTTTATGCGAAGCACAGTACAAGGCCGGAAAAAGCAAGGAAGCATGCAGCCAGCGCACAGGAGAAGAGATGAGAAGAGAGCGCTGAGTGAAAGATAGAAGCGCACCTTAACGGGCACAGGGGTCCAGTGGAGAGAGGGTTGAAATGAAGAAAAGGATGGAAACAGCAAAGGAAGAGACAGCACCAGCAGCACACAAAAAGATCTGACTTTTACCAGAGATGATCAGGGGAAAGCGCGAACGCAGTCCCCCACTACCACAAATTATGCAGTCGAGTTTCCCGCATTTGGGGAAATCGCAGGGGTCAGCACACCCAGAGTGCAATGGATGAGCCTCGCCCTGGGAGAACCACCTTCGTGATCATGGTATCTCCCCTGCCAGGTAAGTATGAGTTGGATTAGGGCTCAGGAGGGCCCCTGCTTGGGCACACCCCCGTCAAGTGAAGGAGGTTGACCGGAGCCATGACAAGTGAACTCTCGGCAGGGGACGGGAAAAGAAAACTGCAGGGAGGCTGCATCTCTTCACGTTGACATGGGAAGGCGGAAGGGTGACTGTTCCTGAAGCACCCCCAAACTATGCGCACAACTAGTGCAAATCCTTCCCAGGGCACACTGCAGCAGATGAATTTGCATACCGTCATGTCATAAAAGCAGTCGGGCACAGTTACAGTAGCTGCAACCCTCATCTCCATATGAAAAGCAACAGGCAGTGCACCGTCCTATGTCTCAATGGGTTCTTAAATTGGAAAATAAAATATAAAAGGCAGCTTGAGATTTAACCCCCTCGCTGCTGAGGGTTTTCTCATCCTCGCACCGAGACCATTTTCCGACGTTAGCGCTCATCCGAACGTCGTCGTCACGGATTTCTTTTTATTTCTTTTTTCTTTCTTTCTTATCCCCCCTGCGGCACTCACACAAATTATACCTTGGTTTTTGTTTGTTTGTTTTTTCTTTCAAAAGACTTTGTAGTCTCAAAAAAGCCATTAGTCTTTTTACTGATTTGAACACGTCAAAAGTTGTTTCACCCAAATGGCCCAAAAAGCGTATTTCTCAAGCAAGTGAACCAAAAGCAAATGTGATTTTTTTTCTTTTGTCCCCCGTCTTATAAGCACCATAGACAAATACTTTGTGTTTTGCCACCAATCCACCTGCCCAAAATCTGCACGCAAACCAAAAATGCTCTCTTTCTTCTAGTTTTCGCCGCCTCAATTTAAACGCTTACTATGTGTAGGAAGACTACGGCAGCCCAGCGAGGCCTACCATTTTACAAAGTAGACAAGCTACTGCATGAAATGAGGGAGCAAAGTTTTTTTCTCTCTCCCCCTCATATCTGACACAATCTGGGGGCCTACTTTACAAAGCAAGTGAAACCGTGTGGGTCCTGCAGCGCCCTGTATTGGTTGTATATGCGAAGCACAGTACAAGGCCGGAAAAAGCAAGGAAGCATGCAGCCAGCGCACAGGAGAAGAGATGAGAAGAGAGCGCTGAGTGAAAGATAGAAGCGCACCTTAACGGGCACAGGGGTCCAGTGGAGGGAGGGTTGAAATGAAGAAAAGGATGGAAACAGCAAAGGAAGAGACAGCACCAGCAGCACACAAAAAGATCTGACTTTTACCAGAGATGATGAGGGGAAAGCGCGAACGCAGTCCCCCACTACCACAAATTATGCAGTCGAGTTTCCCGCATTTGGGGAAATCGCAGGGGTCAGCACACCCGGAGTGCAATGGATGAGCCTCGCCCTGGGAGAACCACCTTCGTGATCATGGTATCTCCCCTGCCAGGTAAGTATGAGTTGGACTAGGGCTCAGGAGGGCCCCTGCTTGGGCACACCCCCGTCAAGTGAAGGAGGTTGACCGGAGCCATGACAAGTGAACTCTCGGCAGGGGACGGGAAAAGAAAACTGCAGGGAGGCTGCATCTCTTCACGTTGACATGGGAAGGCGGAAGGGTGACTGTTCCTGAAGCACCCCCAAACTATGCGCACAACTAGTGCAAATCCTTCCCAGGGCACACTGCAGCAGATGAATTTGCATACCGTCATGTCATAAAAGCAGTCGGGCACAGTTACAGTAGCTGCAACCCTCATCTCCATATGAAAAGCAACAGGCAGTGCACCGTCCTATGTCTCAATGGGTTCTTAAATTGGAAAATAAAATATAAAAGGCAGCTTGAGATTTAACCCCCTCGCTGCTGAGGGTTTTCTCATCCTCGCACCGAGACCATTTTCCGACGTTAGCGCTCGTCCGAACGTTGTCGTCACGGATTTCTTTTTATTTATTTTTTCTTTCTTTCTTATCCTCCCTGCGGCACTCACACAAATTATACCTTGGTTTTTGTTTGTTTGTTTTTTCTTTCAAAAGACTTTGTAGTCTCAAAAAAGCCATTAGTCTTTTTACTGATTTGAACACGTCAAAAGTTGTTTCACCCAAATGGCCCAAAAAGCGTATTTCTCAAGCAAGTGAACCAAAAGCAAATGTGATATTTTTTTTCTTTTGTCCCCCGTCTTATAAGCACCATAGACAAATACTTTGTGTTTTGCCACCAATCCACCTGCCCAAAATCTGCACGCAAACCAAAAATGCTCTCTTTCTTCTAGTTTTCGCCGCCTCAATTTAAACGCTTACTATGTGTAGGAAGACTACGGCAGCCCAGCGAGGCCTACCATTTTACAAAGTAGACAAGCTACTGCATGAAATGAGGGAGCAAAGTTTTTTTTCTCTCTCCCCCTCATATCTGACACAATCTGGGGGCCTACTTTACAAAGCAAGTGAAACCGTGTGGGTCCTGCAGCGCCCTGTATTGGTTGTATATGCGAAGCACAGTACAAGGCCGGAAAAAGCAAGGAAGCATGCAGCCAGCGCACAGGAGAAGAGATGAGAAGAGAGCGCTGAGTGAAAGATAGAAGCGCACCTTAACGGGCACAGGGGTCCAGTGGAGGGAGGGTTGAAATGAAGAAAAGGATGGAAACAGCAAAGGAAGAGACAGCACCAGCAGCACACAAAAAGATCTGACTTTTACCAGAGATGATGAGGGGAAAGCGCGAACGCAGTCCCCCACTACCACAAATTATGCAGTCGAGTTTCCCGCATTTGGGGAAATCGCAGGGGTCAGCACACCCGGAGTGCAATGGATGAGCCTCGCCCTGGGAGAACCACCTTCGTGATCATGGTATCTCCCCTGCCAGGTAAGTATGAGTTGGACTAGGGCTCAGGAGGGCCCCTGCTTGGGCACACCCCCGTCAAGTGAAGGAGGTTGACCGGAGCCATGACAAGTGAACTCTCGGCAGGGGACGGGAAAAGAAAACTGCAGGGAGGCTGCATCTCTTCACGTTGACATGGGAAGGCGGAAGGGTGACTGTTCCTGAAGCACCCCCAAACTATGCGCACAACTAGTGCAAATCCTTCCCAGGGCACACTGCAGCAGATGAATTTGCATACCGTCATGTCATAAAAGCAGTCGGGCACAGTTACAGTAGCTGCAACCCTCATCTCCATATGAAAAGCAACAGGCAGTGCACCGTCCTATGTCTCAATGGGTTCTTAAATTGGAAAATAAAATATAAAAGGCAGCTTGAGATTTAACCCCCTCGCTGCTGAGGGTTTTCTCATCCTCGCACCGAGACCATTTTCCGACGTTAGCGCTCGTCCGAACGTTGTCGTCACGGATTTCTTTTTATTTATTTTTTCTTTCTTTCTTATCCTCCCTGCGGCACTCACACAAATTATACCTTGGTTTTTGTTTGTTTGTTTTTTCTTTCAAAAGACTTTGTAGTCTCAAAAAAGCCATTAGTCTTTTTACTGATTTGAACACGTCAAAAGTTGTTTCACCCAAATGGCCCAAAAAGCGTATTTCTCAAGCAAGTGAACCAAAAGCAAATGTGATATTTTTTTTCTTTTGTCCCCCGTCTTATAAGCACCATAGACAAATACTTTGTGTTTTGCCACCAATCCACCTGCCCAAAATCTGCACGCAAACCAAAAATGCTCTCTTTCTTCTAGTTTTCGCCGCCTCAATTTAAACGCTTACTATGTGTAGGAAGACTACGGCAGCCCAGCGAGGCCTACCATTTTACAAAGTAGACAAGCTACTGCATGAAATGAGGGAGCAAAGTTTTTTTTCTCTCTCCCCCTCATATCTGACACAATCTGGGGGCCTACTTTACAAAGCAAGTGAAACCGTGTGGGTCCTGCAGCGCCCTGTATTGGTTGTATATGCGAAGCACAGTACAAGGCCGGAAAAAGCAAGGAAGCATGCAGCCAGCGCACAGGAGAAGAGATGAGAAGAGAGCGCTGAGTGAAAGATAGAAGCGCACCTTAACGGGCACAGGGGTCCAGTGGAGGGAGGGTTGAAATGAAGAAAAGGATGGAAACAGCAAAGGAAGAGACAGCACCAGCAGCACACAAAAAGATCTGACTTTTACCAGAGATGATCAGGGGAAAGCGCGAACGCAGTCCCCCACTACCACAAATTATGCAGTCGAGTTTCCCGCATTTGGGGAAATCGCAGGGGTCAGCACACCCGGAGTGCAATGGATGAGCCTCGCCCTGGGAGAACCACCTTCGTGATCATGGTATCTCCCCTGCCAGGTAAGTATGAGTTGGACTAGGGCTCAGGAGGGCCCCTGCTTGGGCACACCCCCGTCAAGTGAAGGAGGTTGACCGGAGCCATGACAAGTGAACTCTCGGCAGGGGACGGGAAAAGAAAACTGCAGGGAGGCTGCATCTCTTCACGTTGACATGGGAAGGCGGAAGGGTGACTGTTCCTGAAGCACCCCCAAACTATGCGCACAACTAGTGCAAATCCTTCCCAGGGCACACTGCAGCAGATGAATTTGCATACCGTCATGTCATAAAAGCAGTCGGGCACAGTTACAGTAGCTGCAACCCTCATCTCCATATGAAAAGCAACAGGCAGTGCACCGTCCTATGTCTCAATGGGTTCTTAAATTGGAAAATAAAATATAAAAGGCAGCTTGAGATTTAACCCCCTCGCTGCTGAGGGTTTTCTCATCCTCGCACCGAGACCATTTTCCGACGTTAGCGCTCGTCCGAACGTCGTCGTCACGGATTTCTTTTTATTTATTTTTTCTTTCTTTCTTATCCCCCCTGCGGCACTCACACAAATTATACCTTGGTTTTTGTTTGTTTTTTTTTTCTTTCAAAAGACTTTGTAGTCTCAAAAAAGCCATTAGTCTTTTTACTGATTTGAACACGTCAAAAGTTGTTTCACCCAAATGGCCCAAAAAGCGTATTTCTCAAGCAAGTGAACCAAAAGCAAATGTGATTTTTTTTCTTTTGTCCCCCGTCTTATAAGCACCATAGACAAATACTTTGTGTTTTGCCACCAATCCACCTGCCCAAAATCTGCACGCAAACCAAAAATGCTCTCTTTCTTCTAGTTTTCGCCGCCTCAATTTAAACGCTTACTATGTGTAGGAAGACTACGGCAGCCCAGCGAGGCCTACCATTTTACAAAGTAGACAAGCTACTGCATGAAATGAGGGAGCAAAGTTTTTTTTCTCTCTCCCCCTCATATCTGACACAATCTGGGGGCCTACTTTACAAAGCAAGTGAAACCGTGTGGGTCCTGCAGCGCCCTGTATTGGTTGTTTATGCGAAGCACAGTACAAGGCCGGAAAAAGCAAGGAAGCATGCAGCCAGCGCACAGGAGAAGAGATGAGAAGAGAGCGCTGAGTGAAAGATAGAAGCGCACCTTAACGGGCACAGGGGTCCAGTGGAGGGAGGGTTGAAATGAAGAAAAGGATGGAAACAGCAAAGGAAGAGACAGCACCAGCAGCACACAAAAAGATCTGACTTTTACCAGAGATGATGAGGGGAAAGCGCGAACGCAGTCCCCCACTACCACAAATTATGCAGTCGAGTTTCCCGCATTTGGGGAAATCGCAGGGGTCAGCACACCCGGAGTGCAATGGATGAGCCTCGCCCTGGGAGAACCACCTTCGTGATCATGGTATCTCCCCTGCCAGGTAAGTATGAGTTGGACTAGGGCTCAGGAGGGCCCCTGCTTGGGCACACCCCCGTCAAGTGAAGGAGGTTGACCGGAGCCATGACAAGTGAACTCTCGGCAGGGGACGGGAAAAGAAAACTGCAGGGAGGCTGCATCTCTTCACGTTGACATGGGAAGGCGGAAGGGTGACTGTTCCTGAAGCACCCCCAAACTATGCGCACAACTAGTGCAAATCCTTCCCAGGGCACACTGCAGCAGATGAATTTGCATACCGTCATGTCATAAAAGCAGTCGGGCACAGTTACAGTAGCTGCAACCCTCATCTCCATATGAAAAGCAACAGGCAGTGCACCGTCCTATGTCTCAATGGGTTCTTAAATTGGAAAATAAAATATAAAAGGCAGCTTGAGATTTAACCCCCTCGCTGCTGAGGGTTTTCTCATCCTCGCACCGAGACCATTTTCCGACGTTAGCGCTCGTCCGAACGTCGTCGTCACGGATTTCTTTTTATTTCTTTTTTCTTTCTTTCTTATCCCCCCTGCGGCACTCACACAAATTATACCTTGGTTTTTGTTTGTTTGTTTTTTCTTTCAAAAGACTTTGTAGTCTCAAAAAAGCCATTAGTCTTTTTACTGATTTGAACACGTCAAAAGTTGTTTCACCCAAATGGCCCAAAAAGCGTATTTCTCAAGCAAGTGAACCAAAAGCAAATGTGATTTTTTTTCTTTTGTCCCCCGTCTTATAAGCACCATAGACAAATACTTTGTGTTTTGCCACCAATCCACCTGCCCAAAATCTGCACGCAAACCAAAAATGCTCTCTTTCTTCTAGTTTTCGCCGCCTCAATTTAAACGCTTACTATGTGTAGGAAGACTACGGCAGCCCAGCGAGGCCTACCATTTTACAAAGTAGACAAGCTACTGCATGAAATGAGGGAGCAAAGTTTTTTTTCTCTCTCCCCCTCATATCTGACACAATCTGGGGGCCTACTTTACAAAGCAAGTGAAACCGTGTGGGTCCTGCAGCGCCCTGTATTGGTTGTTTATGCGAAGCACAGTACAAGGCCGGAAAAAGCAAGGAAGCATGCAGCCAGCGCACAGGAGAAGAGATGAGAAGAGAGCGCTGAGTGAAAGATAGAAGCGCACCTTAACGGGCACAGGGGTCCAGTGGAGAGAGGGTTGAAATGAAGAAAAGGATGGAAACAGCAAAGGAAGAGACAGCACCAGCAGCACACAAAAAGATCTGACTTTTACCAGAGATGATCAGGGGAAAGCGCGAACGCAGTCCCCCACTACCACAAATTATGCAGTCGAGTTTCCCGCATTTGGGGAAATCGCAGGGGTCAGCACACCCAGAGTGCAATGGATGAGCCTCGCCCTGGGAGAACCACCTTCGTGATCATGGTATCTCCCCTGCCAGGTAAGTATGAGTTGGATTAGGGCTCAGGAGGGCCCCTGCTTGGGCACACCCCCGTCAAGTGAAGGAGGTTGACCGGAGCCATGACAAGTGAACTCTCGGCAGGGGACGGGAAAAGAAAACTGCAGGGAGGCTGCATCTCTTCACGTTGACATGGGAAGGCGGAAGGGTGACTGTTCCTGAAGCACCCCCAAACTATGCGCACAACTAGTGCAAATCCTTCCCAGGGCACACTGCAGCAGATGAATTTGCATACCGTCATGTCATAAAAGCAGTCGGGCACAGTTACAGTAGCTGCAACCCTCATCTCCATATGAAAAGCAACAGGCAGTGCACCGTCCTATGTCTCAATGGGTTCTTAAATTGGAAAATAAAATATAAAAGGCAGCTTGAGATTTAACCCCCTCGCTGCTGAGGGTTTTCTCATCCTCGCACCGAGACCATTTTCCGACGTTAGCGCTCGTCCGAACGTCGTCGTCACGGATTTCTTTTTATTTATTTTTTCTTTCTTTCTTATCCCCCCTGCGGCACTCACACAAATTATACCTTGGTTTTTGTTTGTTTGTTTTTTCTTTCAAAAGACTTTGTAGTCTCAAAAAAGCCATTAGTCTTTTTACTGATTTGAACACGTCAAAAGTTGTTTCACCCAAATGGCCCAAAAAGCGTATTTCTCAAGCAAGTGAACCAAAAGCAAATGTGATTTTTTTTCTTTTGTCCCCCGTCTTATAAGCACCATAGACAAATACTTTGTGTTTTGCCACCAATCCACCTGCCCAAAATCTGCACGCAAACCAAAAATGCTCTCTTTCTTCTAGTTTTCGCCGCCTCAATTTAAACGCTTACTATGTGTAGGAAGACTACGGCAGCCCAGCGAGGCCTACCATTTTACAAAGTAGACAAGCTACTGCATGAAATGAGGGAGCAAAGTTTTTTTTCTCTCTCCCCCTCATATCTGACACAATCTGGGGGCCTACTTTACAAAGCAAGTGAAACCGTGTGGGTCCTGCAGCGCCCTGTATTGGTTGTATATGCGAAGCACAGTACAAGGCCGGAAAAAGCAAGGAAGCATGCAGCCAGCGCACAGGAGAAGAGATGAGAAGAGAGCGCTGAGTGAAAGATAGAAGCGCACCTTAACGGGCACAGGGGTCCAGTGGAGGGAGGGTTGAAATGAAGAAAAGGATGGAAACAGCAAAGGAAGAGACAGCACCAGCAGCACACAAAAAGATCTGACTTTTACCAGAGATGATCAGGGGAAAGCGCGAACGCAGTCCCCCACTACCACAAATTATGCAGTCGAGTTTCCCGCATTTGGGGAAATCGCAGGGGTCAGCACACCCGGAGTGCAATGGATGAGCCTCGCCCTGGGAGAACCACCTTCGTGATCATGGTATCTCCCCTGCCAGGTAAGTATGAGTTGGACTAGGGCTCAGGAGGGCCCCTGCTTGGGCACACCCCCGTCAAGTGAAGGAGGTTGACCGGAGCCATGACAAGTGAACTCTCGGCAGGGGACGGGAAAAGAAAACTGCAGGGAGGCTGCATCTCTTCACGTTGACATGGGAAGGCGGAAGGGTGACTGTTCCTGAAGCACCCCCAAACTATGCGCACAACTAGTGCAAATCCTTCCCAGGGCACACTGCAGCAGATGAATTTGCATACCGTCATGTCATAAAAGCAGTCGGGCACAGTTACAGTAGCTGCAACCCTCATCTCCATATGAAAAGCAACAGGCAGTGCACCGTCCTATGTCTCAATGGGTTCTTAAATTGGAAAATAAAATATAAAAGGCAGCTTGAGATTTAACCCCCTCGCTGCTGAGGGTTTTCTCATCCTCGCACCGAGACCATTTTCCGACGTTAGCGCTCGTCCGAACGTCGTCGTCACGGATTTCTTTTTATTTATTTTTTCTTTCTTTCTTATCCCCCCTGCGGCACTCACACAAATTATACCTTGGTTTTTGTTTGTTTTTTTTTTCTTTCAAAAGACTTTGTAGTCTCAAAAAAGCCATTAGTCTTTTTACTGATTTGAACACGTCAAAAGTTGTTTCACCCAAATGGCCCAAAAAGCGTATTTCTCAAGCAAGTGAACCAAAAGCAAATGTGATTTTTTTTCTTTTGTCCCCCGTCTTATAAGCACCATAGACAAATACTTTGTGTTTTGCCACCAATCCACCTGCCCAAAATCTGCACGCAAACCAAAAATGCTCTCTTTCTTCTAGTTTTCGCCGCCTCAATTTAAACGCTTACTATGTGTAGGAAGACTACGGCAGCCCAGCGAGGCCTACCATTTTACAAAGTAGACAAGCTACTGCATGAAATGAGGGAGCAAAGTTTTTTTTCTCTCTCCCCCTCATATCTGACACAATCTGGGGGCCTACTTTACAAAGCAAGTGAAACCGTGTGGGTCCTGCAGCGCCCTGTATTGGTTGTTTATGCGAAGCACAGTACAAGGCCGGAAAAAGCAAGGAAGCATGCAGCCAGCGCACAGGAGAAGAGATGAGAAGAGAGCGCTGAGTGAAAGATAGAAGCGCACCTTAACGGGCACAGGGGTCCAGTGGAGGGAGGGTTGAAATGAAGAAAAGGATGGAAACAGCAAAGGAAGAGACAGCACCAGCAGCACACAAAAAGATCTGACTTTTACCAGAGATGATGAGGGGAAAGCGCGAACGCAGTCCCCCACTACCACAAATTATGCAGTCGAGTTTCCCGCATTTGGGGAAATCGCAGGGGTCAGCACACCCGGAGTGCAATGGATGAGCCTCGCCCTGGGAGAACCACCTTCGTGATCATGGTATCTCCCCTGCCAGGTAAGTATGAGTTGGACTAGGGCTCAGGAGGGCCCCTGCTTGGGCACACCCCCGTCAAGTGAAGGAGGTTGACCGGAGCCATGACAAGTGAACTCTCGGCAGGGGACGGGAAAAGAAAACTGCAGGGAGGCTGCATCTCTTCACGTTGACATGGGAAGGCGGAAGGGTGACTGTTCCTGAAGCACCCCCAAACTATGCGCACAACTAGTGCAAATCCTTCCCAGGGCACACTGCAGCAGATGAATTTGCATACCGTCATGTCATAAAAGCAGTCGGGCACAGTTACAGTAGCTGCAACCCTCATCTCCATATGAAAAGCAACAGGCAGTGCACCGTCCTATGTCTCAATGGGTTCTTAAATTGGAAAATAAAATATAAAAGGCAGCTTGAGATTTAACCCCCTCGCTGCTGAGGGTTTTCTCATCCTCGCACCGAGACCATTTTCCGACGTTAGCGCTCGTCCGAACGTCGTCGTCACGGATTTCTTTTTATTTCTTTTTTCTTTCTTTCTTATCCCCCCTGCGGCACTCACACAAATTATACCTTGGTTTTTGTTTGTTTGTTTTTTCTTTCAAAAGACTTTGTAGTCTCAAAAAAGCCATTAGTCTTTTTACTGATTTGAACACGTCAAAAGTTGTTTCACCCAAATGGCCCAAAAAGCGTATTTCTCAAGCAAGTGAACCAAAAGCAAATGTGATTTTTTTTCTTTTGTCCCCCGTCTTATAAGCACCATAGACAAATACTTTGTGTTTTGCCACCAATCCACCTGCCCAAAATCTGCACGCAAACCAAAAATGCTCTCTTTCTTCTAGTTTTCGCCGCCTCAATTTAAACGCTTACTATGTGTAGGAAGACTACGGCAGCCCAGCGAGGCCTACCATTTTACAAAGTAGACAAGCTACTGCATGAAATGAGGGAGCAAAGTTTTTTTTCTCTCTCCCCCTCATATCTGACACAATCTGGGGGCCTACTTTACAAAGCAAGTGAAACCGTGTGGGTCCTGCAGCGCCCTGTATTGGTTGTTTATGCGAAGCACAGTACAAGGCCGGAAAAAGCAAGGAAGCATGCAGCCAGCGCACAGGAGAAGAGATGAGAAGAGAGCGCTGAGTGAAAGATAGAAGCGCACCTTAACGGGCACAGGGGTCCAGTGGAGAGAGGGTTGAAATGAAGAAAAGGATGGAAACAGCAAAGGAAGAGACAGCACCAGCAGCACACAAAAAGATCTGACTTTTACCAGAGATGATCAGGGGAAAGCGCGAACGCAGTCCCCCACTACCACAAATTATGCAGTCGAGTTTCCCGCATTTGGGGAAATCGCAGGGGTCAGCACACCCAGAGTGCAATGGATGAGCCTCGCCCTGGGAGAACCACCTTCGTGATCATGGTATCTCCCCTGCCAGGTAAGTATGAGTTGGATTAGGGCTCAGGAGGGCCCCTGCTTGGGCACACCCCCGTCAAGTGAAGGAGGTTGACCGGAGCCATGACAAGTGAACTCTCGGCAGGGGACGGGAAAAGAAAACTGCAGGGAGGCTGCATCTCTTCACGTTGACATGGGAAGGCGGAAGGGTGACTGTTCCTGAAGCACCCCCAAACTATGCGCACAACTAGTGCAAATCCTTCCCAGGGCACACTGCAGCAGATGAATTTGCATACCGTCATGTCATAAAAGCAGTCGGGCACAGTTACAGTAGCTGCAACCCTCATCTCCATATGAAAAGCAACAGGCAGTGCACCGTCCTATGTCTCAATGGGTTCTTAAATTGGAAAATAAAATATAAAAGGCAGCTTGAGATTTAACCCCCTCGCTGCTGAGGGTTTTCTCATCCTCGCACCGAGACCATTTTCCGACGTTAGCGCTCGTCCGAACGTCGTCGTCACGGATTTCTTTTTATTTATTTTTTCTTTCTTTCTTATCCCCCCTGCGGCACTCACACAAATTATACCTTGGTTTTTGTTTGTTTGTTTGTTTTTTCTTTCAAAAGACTTTGTAGTCTCAAAAAAGCCATTAGTCTTTTTACTGATTTGAACACGTCAAAAGTTGTTTCACCCAAATGGCCCAAAAAGCGTATTTCTCAAGCAAGTGAACCAAAAGCAAATGTGATTTTTTTTCTTTTGTCCCCCGTCTTATAAGCACCATAGACAAATACTTTGTGTTTTGCCACCAATCCACCTGCCCAAAATCTGCACGCAAACCAAAAATGCTCTCTTTCTTCTAGTTTTCGCCGCCTCAATTTAAACGCTTACTATGTGTAGGAAGACTACGGCAGCCCAGCGAGGCCTACCATTTTACAAAGTAGACAAGCTACTGCATGAAATGAGGGAGCAAAGTTTTTTTTCTCTCTCCCCCTCATATCTGACACAATCTGGGGGCCTACTTTACTTTACAAAGCAAGTGAAACCGTGTGGGTCCTGCAGCGCCCTGTATTGGTTGTATATGCGAAGCACAGTACAAGGCCGGAAAAAGCAAGGAAGCATGCAGCCAGCGCACAGGAGAAGAGATGAGAAGAGAGCGCTGAGTGAAAGATAGAAGCGCACCTTAACGGGCACAGGGGTCCAGTGGAGGGAGAGTTGAAATGAAGAAAAGGATGGAAACAGCAAAGGAGGAGACAGCACCAGCAGCACACAAAAAGATCTGACTTTTACCAGAGATGATCAGGGGAAAGCGCGAACGCAGTCCCCCACTACCACAAATTATGCAGTCGAGTTTCCCGCATTTGGGGAAATCGCAGGGGTCAGCACACCCGGAGTGCAATGGATGAGCCTCGCCCTGGTAGAACCACCTTCGTGATCATGGTATCTCCCCTGCCAGGTAAGTATAAGTTGGACTAGGGCTCAGGAGGGCCCCTGCTTGGGCACACCCCCGTCAAGTGAAGGAGGTTGACCGGAGCCATGACAAGTGAACTCTCGGCAGGGGACGGGAAAAGAAAACTGCAGGGAGGCTGCATCTCTTCACGTTGACATGGGAAGGCGGAAGGGTGACTGTTCCTGAAGCACCCCCAAACTATGCGCACAACTAGTGCAAATCCTTCCCAGGGCACACTGCAGCAGATGAATTTGCATACCGTCATGTCATAAAAGCAGTCGGGCACAGTTACAGTAGCTGCAACCCTCATCTCCATATGAAAAGCAACAGGCAGTGCACCGTCCTATGTCTCAATGGGTTCTTAAATTGGAAAATAAAATATAAAAGGCAGCTTGAGATTTAACCCCCTCGCTGCTGAGGGTTTTCTCATCCTCGCACCGAGACCATTTTCCGACGTTAGCGCTCGTCCGAACGTCGTCGTCACGGATTTCTTTTTATTTATTTTTTCTTTCTTTCTTATCCCCCCTGCGGCACTCACACAAATTATACCTTGGTTTTTGTTTGTTTTTTTTTTCTTTCAAAAGACTTTGTAGTCTCAAAAAAGCCATTAGTCTTTTTACTGATTTGAACACGTCAAAAGTTGTTTCACCCAAATGGCCCAAAAAGCGTATTTCTCAAGCAAGTGAACCAAAAGCAAATGTGATTTTTTTTCTTTTGTCCCCCGTCTTATAAGCACCATAGACAAATACTTTGTGTTTTGCCACCAATCCACCTGCCCAAAATCTGCACGCAAACCAAAAATGCTCTCTTTCTTCTAGTTTTCGCCGCCTCAATTTAAACGCTTACTATGTGTAGGAAGACTACGGCAGCCCAGCGAGGCCTACCATTTTACAAAGTAGACAAGCTACTGCATGAAATGAGGGAGCAAAGTTTTTTTTCTCTCTCCCCCTCATATCTGACACAATCTGGGGGCCTACTTTACAAAGCAAGTGAAACCGTGTGGGTCCTGCAGCGCCCTGTATTGGTTGTTTATGCGAAGCACAGTACAAGGCCGGAAAAAGCAAGGAAGCATGCAGCCAGCGCACAGGAGAAGAGATGAGAAGAGAGCGCTGAGTGAAAGATAGAAGCGCACCTTAACGGGCACAGGGGTCCAGTGGAGGGAGAGTTGAAATGAAGAAAAGGATGGAAACAGCAAAGGAAGAGACAGCACCAGCAGCACACAAAAAGATCTGACTTTTACCAGAGATGATCAGGGGAAAGCGCGAACGCAGTCCCCCACTACCACAAATTATGCAGTCGAGTTTCCTGCATTTGGGGAAATCGCAGGGGTCAGCACACCCGGAGTGCAATGGATGAGCCTCACCCTGGGAGAACCACCTTCGTGATCATGGTATCTCCCCTGCCAGGTAAGTATGAGTTGGACTAGGGCTCAGGAGGGCCCCTGCTTGGGCACACCCCCGTCAAGTGAAGGAGGTTGACCGGAGCCATGACAAGTGAACTCTCGGCAGGGGACGGGAAAAGAAAACTGCAGGGAGGCTGCATCTCTTCACGTTGACATGGGAAGGCGGAAGGGTGACTGTTCCTGAAGCACCCCCAAACTATGCGCACAACTAGTGCAAATCCTTCCCAGGGCACACTGCAGCAGATGAATTTGCATACCGTCATGTCATAAAAGCAGTCGGGCACAGTTACAGTAGCTGCAACCCTCATCTCCATATGAAAAGCAACAGGCAGTGCACCGTCCTATGTCTCAATGGGTTCTTAAATTGGAAAATAAAATATAAAAGGCAGCTTGAGATTTAACCCCCTCGCTGCTGAGGGTTTTCTCATCCTCGCACCGAGACCATTTTCCGACGTTAGCGCTCGTCCGAACGTCGTCGTCACGGATTTCTTTTTATTTATTTTTTCTTTCTTTCTTATCCCCCCTGCGGCACTCACACAAATTATACCTTGGTTTTTGTTTGTTTGTTTTTTCTTTCAAAAGACTTTGTAGTCTCAAAAAAGCCATTAGTCTTTTTACTGATTTGAACACGTCAAAAGTTGTTTCACCCAAATGGCCCAAAAAGCGTATTTCTCAAGCAAGTGAACCAAAAGCAAATGTGATTTTTTTTCTTTTGTCCCCCGTCTTATAAGCACCATAGACAAATACTTTGTGTTTTGCCACCAATCCACCTGCCCAAAATCTGCACGCAAACCAAAAATGCTCTCTTTCTTCTAGTTTTCGCCGCCTCAATTTAAACGCTTACTATGTGTAGGAAGACTACGGCAGCCCAGCGAGGCCTACCATTTTACAAAGTAGACAAGCTACTGCATGAAATGAGGGAGCAAAGTTTTTTTTCTCTCTCCCCCTCATATCTGACACAATCTGGGGGCCTACTTTACTTTACAAAGCAAGTGAAACCGTGTGGGTCCTGCAGCGCCCTGTATTGGTTGTATATGCGAAGCACAGTACAAGGCCGGAAAAAGCAAGGAAGCATGCAGCCAGCGCACAGGAGAAGAGATGAGAAGAGAGCGCTGAGTGAAAGATAGAAGCGCACCTTAACGGGCACAGGGGTCCAGTGGAGGGAGAGTTGAAATGAAGAAAAGGATGGAAACAGCAAAGGAGGAGACAGCACCAGCAGCACACAAAAAGATCTGACTTTTACCAGAGATGATCAGGGGAAAGCGCGAACGCAGTCCCCCACTACCACAAATTATGCAGTCGAGTTTCCCGCATTTGGGGAAATCGCAGGGGTCAGCACACCCGGAGTGCAATGGATGAGCCTCGCCCTGGTAGAACCACCTTCGTGATCATGGTATCTCCCCTGCCAGGTAAGTATGAGTTGGACTAGGGCTCAGGAGGGCCCCTGCTTGGGCACACCCCCGTCAAGTGAAGGAGGTTGACCGGAGCCATGACAAGTGAACTCTCGGCAGGGGACGGGAAAAGAAAACTGCAGGGAGGCTGCATCTCTTCACGTTGACATGGGAAGGCGGAAGGGTGACTGTTCCTGAAGCACCCCCAAACTATGCGCACAACTAGTGCAAATCCTTCCCAGGGCACACTGCAGCAGATGAATTTGCATACCGTCATGTCATAAAAGCAGTCGGGCACAGTTACAGTAGCTGCAACCCTCATCTCCATATGAAAAGCAACAGGCAGTGCACCGTCCTATGTCTCAATGGGTTCTTAAATTGGAAAATAAAATATAAAAGGCAGCTTGAGATTTAACCCCCTCGCTGCTGAGGGTTTTCTCATCCTCGCACCGAGACCATTTTCCGACGTTAGCGCTCGTCCGAACGTCGTCGTCACGGATTTCTTTTTATTTATTTTTTCTTTCTTTCTTATCCCCCCTGCGGCACTCACACAAATTATACCTTGGTTTTTGTTTGTTTTTTTTTTCTTTCAAAAGACTTTGTAGTCTCAAAAAAGCCATTAGTCTTTTTACTGATTTGAACACGTCAAAAGTTGTTTCACCCAAATGGCCCAAAAAGCGTATTTCTCAAGCAAGTGAACCAAAAGCAAATGTGATTTTTTTTCTTTTGTCCCCCGTCTTATAAGCACCATAGACAAATACTTTGTGTTTTGCCACCAATCCACCTGCCCAAAATCTGCACGCAAACCAAAAATGCTCTCTTTCTTCTAGTTTTCGCCGCCTCAATTTAAACGCTTACTATGTGTAGGAAGACTACGGCAGCCCAGCGAGGCCTACCATTTTACAAAGTAGACAAGCTACTGCATGAAATGAGGGAGCAAAGTTTTTTTTCCTCTCTCCCCCTCATATCTGACACAATCTGGGGGCCTACTTTACAAAGCAAGTGAAACCGTGTGGGTCCTGCAGCGCCCTGTATTGGTTGTTTATGCGAAGCACAGTACAAGGCCGGAAAAAGCAAGGAAGCATGCAGCCAGCGCACAGGAGAAGAGATGAGAAGAGAGCGCTGAGTGAAAGATAGAAGCGCACCTTAACGGGCACAGGGGTCCAGTGGAGGGAGAGTTGAAATGAAGAAAAGGATGGAAACAGCAAAGGAAGAGACAGCACCAGCAGCACACAAAAAGATCTGACTTTTACCAGAGATGATCAGGGGAAAGCGCGAACGCAGTCCCCCACTACCACAAATTATGCAGTCGAGTTTCCTGCATTTGGGGAAATCGCAGGGGTCAGCACACCCGGAGTGCAATGGATGAGCCTCACCCTGGGAGAACCACCTTCGTGATCATGGTATCTCCCCTGCCAGGTAAGTATGAGTTGGACTAGGGCTCAGGAGGGCCCCTGCTTGGGCACACCCCCGTCAAGTGAAGGAGGTTGACCGGAGCCATGACAAGTGAACTCTCGGCAGGGGACGGGAAAAGAAAACTGCAGGGAGGCTGCATCTCTTCACGTTGACATGGGAAGGCGGAAGGGTGACTGTTCCTGAAGCACCCCCAAACTATGCGCACAACTAGTGCAAATCCTTCCCAGGGCACACTGCAGCAGATGAATTTGCATACCGTCATGTCATAAAAGCAGTCGGGCACAGTTACAGTAGCTGCAACCCTCATCTCCATATGAAAAGCAACAGGCAGTGCACCGTCCTATGTCTCAATGGGTTCTTAAATTGGAAAATAAAATATAAAAGGCAGCTTGAGATTTAACCCCCTCGCTGCTGAGGGTTTTCTCATCCTCGCACCGAGACCATTTTCCGACGTTAGCGCTCGTCCGAACGTCGTCGTCACGGATTTCTTTTTATTTATTTTTTCTTTCTTTCTTATCCCCCCTGCGGCACTCACACAAATTATACCTTGGTTTTTGTTTGTTTGTTTTTTCTTTCAAAAGACTTTGTAGTCTCAAAAAAGCCATTAGTCTTTTTACTGATTTGAACACGTCAAAAGTTGTTTCACCCAAATGGCCCAAAAAGCGTATTTCTCAAGCAAGTGAACCAAAAGCAAATGTGATTTTTTTTCTTTTGTCCCCCGTCTTATAAGCACCATAGACAAATACTTTGTGTTTTGCCACCAATCCACCTGCCCAAAATCTGCACGCAAACCAAAAATGCTCTCTTTCTTCTAGTTTTCGCCGCCTCAATTTAAACGCTTACTATGTGTAGGAAGACTACGGCAGCCCAGCGAGGCCTACCATTTTACAAAGTAGACAAGCTACTGCATGAAATGAGGGAGCAAAGTTTTTTTTCTCTCTCCCCCTCATATCTGACACAATCTGGGGGCCTACTTTACAAAGCAAGTGAAACCGTGTGGGTCCTGCAGCGCCCTGTATTGGTTGTATATGCGAAGCACAGTACAAGGCCGGAAAAAGCAAGGAAGCATGCAGCCAGCGCACAGGAGAAGAGATGAGAAGAGAGCGCTGAGTGAAAGATAGAAGCGCACCTTAACGGGCACAGGGGTCCAGTGGAGGGAGAGTTGAAATGAAGAAAAGGATGGAAACAGCAAAGGAAGAGACAGCACCAGCAGCACACAAAAAGATCTGACTTTTACCAGAGATGATCAGGGGAAAGCGCGAACGCAGTCCCCCACTACCACAAATTATGCAGTTGAGTTTCCCGCATTTGGGGAAATCGCAGGGGTCAGCACACCCGGAGTGCAATGGATGAGCCTCGCCCTGGGAGAACCACCTTCGTGATCATGGTATCTCCCCTGCCAGGTAAGTATGAGTTGGACTAGGGCTCAGGAGGGCCCCTGCTTGGGCACACCCCCGTCAAGTGAAGGAGGTTGACCGGAGCCATGACAAGTGAACTCTCGGCAGGGGACGGGAAAAGAAAACTGCAGGGAGGCTGCATCTCTTCACGTTGACATGGGAAGGCGGAAGGGTGACTGTTCCTGAAGCACCCCCAAACTATGCGCACAACTAGTGCAAATCCTTCCCAGGGCACACTGCAGCAGATGAATTTGCATACCGTCATGTCATAAAAGCAGTCGGGCACAGTTACAGTAGCTGCAACCCTCATCTCCATATGAAAAGCAACAGGCAGTGCACCGTCCTATGTCTCAATGGGTTCTTAAATTGGAAAATAAAATATAAAAGGCAGCTTGAGATTTAACCCCCTCGCTGCTGAGGGTTTTCTCATCCTCGCACCGAGACCATTTTCCGACGTTAGCGCTCGTCCGAACGTCGTCGTCACGGATTTCTTTTTATTTATTTTTTCTTTCTTTCTTATCCCCCCTGCGGCACTCACACAAATTATACCTTGGTTTTTGCTTGTTTTTTTTTTCTTTCAAAAGACTTTGTAGTCTCAAAAAAGCCATTAGTCTTTTTACTGATTTGAACACGTCAAAAGTTGTTTCACCCAAATGGCCCAAAAAGCGTATTTCTCAAGCAAGTGAACCAAAAGCAAATGTGATTTTTTTTCTTTTGTCCCCCGTCTTATAAGCACCATAGACAAATACTTTGTGTTTTGCCACCAATCCACCTGCCCAAAATCTGCACGCAAACCAAAAATGCTCTCTTTCTTCTAGTTTTCGCCGCCTCAATTTAAACGCTTACTATGTGTAGGAAGACTACGGCAGCCCAGCGAGGCCTACCATTTTACAAAGTAGACAAGCTACTGCATGAAATGAGGGAGCAAAGTTTTTTTTCTCTCTCCCCCTCATATCTGACACAATCTGGGGGCCTACTTTACTTTACAAAGCAAGTGAAACCGTGTGGGTCCTGCAGCGCCCTGTATTGGTTGTATATGCGAAGCACAGTACAAGGCCGGAAAAAGCAAGGAAGCATGCAGCCAGCGCACAGGAGAAGAGATGAGAAGAGAGCGCTGAGTGAAAGATAGAAGCGCACCTTAACGGGCACAGGGGTCCAGTGGAGGGAGAGTTGAAATGAAGAAAAGGATGGAAACAGCAAAGGAGGAGACAGCACCAGCAGCACACAAAAAGATCTGACTTTTACCAGAGATGATCAGGGGAAAGCGCGAACGCAGTCCCCCACTACCACAAATTATGCAGTCGAGTTTCCCGCATTTGGGGAAATCGCAGGGGTCAGCACACCCGGAGTGCAATGGATGAGCCTCGCCCTGGTAGAACCACCTTCGTGATCATGGTATCTCCCCTGCCAGGTAAGTATGAGTTGGACTAGGGCTCAGGAGGGCCCCTGCTTGGGCACACCCCCGTCAAGTGAAGGAGGTTGACCGGAGCCATGACAAGTGAACTCTCGGCAGGGGACGGGAAAAGAAAACTGCAGGGAGGCTGCATCTCTTCACGTTGACATGGGAAGGCGGAAGGGTGACTGTTCCTGAAGCACCCCCAAACTATGCGCACAACTAGTGCAAATCCTTCCCAGGGCACACTGCAGCAGATGAATTTGCATACCGTCATGTCATAAAAGCAGTCGGGCACAGTTACAGTAGCTGCAACCCTCATCTCCATATGAAAAGCAACAGGCAGTGCACCGTCCTATGTCTCAATGGGTTCTTAAATTGGAAAATAAAATATAAAAGGCAGCTTGAGATTTAACCCCCTCGCTGCTGAGGGTTTTCTCATCCTCGCACCGAGACCATTTTCCGACGTTAGCGCTCGTCCGAACGTCGTCGTCACGGATTTCTTTTTATTTATTTTTTCTTTCTTTCTTATCCCCCCTGCGGCACTCACACAAATTATACCTTGGTTTTTGTTTGTTTTTTTTTTCTTTCAAAAGACTTTGTAGTCTCAAAAAAGCCATTAGTCTTTTTACTGATTTGAACACGTCAAAAGTTGTTTCACCCAAATGGCCCAAAAAGCGTATTTCTCAAGCAAGTGAACCAAAAGCAAATGTGATTTTTTTTCTTTTGTCCCCCGTCTTATAAGCACCATAGACAAATACTTTGTGTTTTGCCACCAATCCACCTGCCCAAAATCTGCACGCAAACCAAAAATGCTCTCTTTCTTCTAGTTTTCGCCGCCTCAATTTAAACGCTTACTATGTGTAGGAAGACTACGGCAGCCCAGCGAGGCCTACCATTTTACAAAGTAGACAAGCTACTGCATGAAATGAGGGAGCAAAGTTTTTTTTCCTCTCTCCCCCTCATATCTGACACAATCTGGGGGCCTACTTTACAAAGCAAGTGAAACCGTGTGGGTCCTGCAGCGCCCTGTATTGGTTGTTTATGCGAAGCACAGTACAAGGCCGGAAAAAGCAAGGAAGCATGCAGCCAGCGCACAGGAGAAGAGATGAGAAGAGAGCGCTGAGTGAAAGATAGAAGCGCACCTTAACGGGCACAGGGGTCCAGTGGAGGGAGAGTTGAAATGAAGAAAAGGATGGAAACAGCAAAGGAAGAGACAGCACCAGCAGCACACAAAAAGATCTGACTTTTACCAGAGATGATCAGGGGAAAGCGCGAACGCAGTCCCCCACTACCACAAATTATGCAGTCGAGTTTCCTGCATTTGGGGAAATCGCAGGGGTCAGCACACCCGGAGTGCAATGGATGAGCCTCACCCTGGGAGAACCACCTTCGTGATCATGGTATCTCCCCTGCCAGGTAAGTATGAGTTGGACTAGGGCTCAGGAGGGCCCCTGCTTGGGCACACCCCCGTCAAGTGAAGGAGGTTGACCGGAGCCATGACAAGTGAACTCTCGGCAGGGGACGGGAAAAGAAAACTGCAGGGAGGCTGCATCTCTTCACGTTGACATGGGAAGGCGGAAGGGTGACTGTTCCTGAAGCACCCCCAAACTATGCGCACAACTAGTGCAAATCCTTCCCAGGGCACACTGCAGCAGATGAATTTGCATACCGTCATGTCATAAAAGCAGTCGGGCACAGTTACAGTAGCTGCAACCCTCATCTCCATATGAAAAGCAACAGGCAGTGCACCGTCCTATGTCTCAATGGGTTCTTAAATTGGAAAATAAAATATAAAAGGCAGCTTGAGATTTAACCCCCTCGCTGCTGAGGGTTTTCTCATCCTCGCACCGAGACCATTTTCCGACGTTAGCGCTCGTCCGAACGTCGTCGTCACGGATTTCTTTTTATTTATTTTTTCTTTCTTTCTTATCCCCCCTGCGGCACTCACACAAATTATACCTTGGTTTTTGTTTGTTTGTTTTTTCTTTCAAAAGACTTTGTAGTCTCAAAAAAGCCATTAGTCTTTTTACTGATTTGAACACGTCAAAAGTTGTTTCACCCAAATGGCCCAAAAAGCGTATTTCTCAAGCAAGTGAACCAAAAGCAAATGTGATTTTTTTTCTTTTGTCCCCCGTCTTATAAGCACCATAGACAAATACTTTGTGTTTTGCCACCAATCCACCTGCCCAAAATCTGCACGCAAACCAAAAATGCTCTCTTTCTTCTAGTTTTCGCCGCCTCAATTTAAACGCTTACTATGTGTAGGAAGACTACGGCAGCCCAGCGAGGCCTACCATTTTACAAAGTAGACAAGCTACTGCATGAAATGAGGGAGCAAAGTTTTTTTTCTCTCTCCCCCTCATATCTGACACAATCTGGGGGCCTACTTTACAAAGCAAGTGAAACCGTGTGGGTCCTGCAGCGCCCTGTATTGGTTGTATATGCGAAGCACAGTACAAGGCCGGAAAAAGCAAGGAAGCATGCAGCCAGCGCACAGGAGAAGAGATGAGAAGAGAGCGCTGAGTGAAAGATAGAAGCGCACCTTAACGGGCACAGGGGTCCAGTGGAGGGAGAGTTGAAATGAAGAAAAGGATGGAAACAGCAAAGGAAGAGACAGCACCAGCAGCACACAAAAAGATCTGACTTTTACCAGAGATGATCAGGGGAAAGCGCGAACGCAGTCCCCCACTACCACAAATTATGCAGTTGAGTTTCCCGCATTTGGGGAAATCGCAGGGGTCAGCACACCCGGAGTGCAATGGATGAGCCTCGCCCTGGGAGAACCACCTTCGTGATCATGGTATCTCCCCTGCCAGGTAAGTATGAGTTGGACTAGGGCTCAGGAGGGCCCCTGCTTGGGCACACCCCCGTCAAGTGAAGGAGGTTGACCGGAGCCATGACAAGTGAACTCTCGGCAGGGGACGGGAAAAGAAAACTGCAGGGAGGCTGCATCTCTTCACGTTGACATGGGAAGGCGGAAGGGTGACTGTTCCTGAAGCACCCCCAAACTATGCGCACAACTAGTGCAAATCCTTCCCAGGGCACACTGCAGCAGATGAATTTGCATACCGTCATGTCATAAAAGCAGTCGGGCACAGTTACAGTAGCTGCAACCCTCATCTCCATATGAAAAGCAACAGGCAGTGCACCGTCCTATGTCTCAATGGGTTCTTAAATTGGAAAATAAAATATAAAAGGCAGCTTGAGATTTAACCCCCTCGCTGCTGAGGGTTTTCTCATCCTCGCACCGAGACCATTTTCCGACGTTAGCGCTCGTCCGAACGTCGTCGTCACGGATTTCTTTTTATTTATTTTTTCTTTCTTTCTTATCCCCCCTGCGGCACTCACACAAATTATACCTTGGTTTTTGCTTGTTTTTTTTTTCTTTCAAAAGACTTTGTAGTCTCAAAAAAGCCATTAGTCTTTTTACTGATTTGAACACGTCAAAAGTTGTTTCACCCAAATGGCCCAAAAAGCGTATTTCTCAAGCAAGTGAACCAAAAGCAAATGTGATTTTTTTTCTTTTGTCCCCCGTCTTATAAGCACCATAGACAAATACTTTGTGTTTTGCCACCAATCCACCTGCCCAAAATCTGCACGCAAACCAAAAATGCTCTCTTTATTCTAGTTTTCGCCGCCTCAATTTAAACGCTTACTATGTGTAGGAAGACTACGGCAGCCCAGCGAGGCCTACCATTTTACAAAGTAGACAAGCTACTGCATGAAATGAGGGAGCAAAGTATTTTTTCTCTCTCCCCCTCATATCTGTCTGACACAATCTGGGGGCCTACTTTACAAAGCAAGTGAAACCGTGTGGGTCCTGCAGCGCCCTGTATTGGTTGTTTATGCAAAGCACAGTACAAGGCCGGAAAAAGCAAGGAAGCATGCAGCCAGCGCACAGGAGAAAAGATGAGAAGAGAGCGCTGAGTGAAAGATAGAAGCGCACCTTAACGGGCACAGGGGTCCAGTGGAGGGAGGGTTGAAATGAAGAAAAGGATGGAAACAGCAAAGGAAGAGACAGCACCAGCAGCACACAAAAAGATCTGACTTTTACCAGAGATGATCAGGGGAAAGCGCGAACGCAGTCCCCCACTACCACAAATTATGCAGTCGAGTTTCCCGCATTTGGGGAAATCGCAGGGGTCAGCACACCCGGAGTGCAATGGATGAGCCTCGCCCTGGGAGAACCACCTTCGTGATCATGGTATCTCCCCTGCCAGGTAAGTATGAGTTGGACTAGGGCTCAGGAGGGCCCCTGCTTGGGCACACCCCCGTCAAGTGAAGGAGGTTGACCGGAGCCATGACAAGTGAACTCTCGGCAGGGGACGGGAAAAGAAAACTGCAGGGAGGCTGCATCTCTTCACGTTGACATGGGAAGGCGGAAGGGTGACTGTTCCTGAAGCACCCCCAAACTATGCGCACAACTAGTGCAAATCCTTCCCAGGGCACACTGCAGCAGATGAATTTGCATACCGTCATGTCATAAAAGCAGTCGGGCACAGTTACAGTAGCTGCAACCCTCATCTCCATATGAAAAGCAACAGGCAGTGCACCGTCCTATGTCTCAATGGGTTCTTAAATTGGAAAATAAAATATAAAAGGCAGCTTGAGATTTAACCCCCTCGCTGCTGAGGGTTTTCTCATCCTCGCACCGAGACCATTTTCCGACGTTAGCGCTCGTCCGAACGTCGTCGTCACGGATTTCTTTTTATTTATTTTTTCTTTCTTTCTTATCCCCCCTGCGGCACTCACACAAATTATACCTTGGTTTTTGTTTGTTTGTTTTTTCTTTCAAAAGACTTTGTAGTCTCAAAAAAGCCATTAGTCTTTTTACTGATTTGAACACGTCAAAAGTTGTTTCACCCAAATGGCCCAAAAAGCGTATTTCTCAAGCAAGTGAACCAAAAGCAAATGTGATTTTTTTTCTTTTGTCCCCCGTCTTATAAGCACCATAGACAAATACTTTGTGTTTTGCCACCAATCCACCTGCCCAAAATCTGCACGCAAACCAAAAATGCTCTCTTTCTTCTAGTTTTCGCCGCCTCAATTTAAACGCTTACTATGTGTAGGAAGACTACGGCAGCCCAGCGAGGCCTACCATTTTACAAAGTAGACAAGCTACTGCATGAAATGAGGGAGCAAAGTTTTTTTTCTCTCTCCCCCTCATATCTGACACAATCTGGGGGCCTACTTTACAAAGCAAGTGAAACCGTGTGGGTCCTGCAGCGCCCTGTATTGGTTGTATATGCGAAGCACAGTACAAGGCCGGAAAAAGCAAGGAAGCATGCAGCCAGCGCACAGGAGAAGAGATGAGAAGAGAGCGCTGAGTGAAAGATAGAAGCGCACCTTAACGGGCACAGGGGTCCAGTGGAGGGAGGGTTGAAATGAAGAAAAGGATGGAAACAGCAAAGGAAGAGACAGCACCAGCAGCACACAAAAAGATCTGACTTTTACCAGAGATGATGAGGGGAAAGCGCGAACGCAGTCCCCCACTACCACAAATTATGCAGTCGAGTTTCCCGCATTTGGGGAAATCGCAGGGGTCAGCACACCCGGAGTGCAATGGATGAGCCTCGCCCTGGGAGAACCACCTTCGTGATCATGGTATCTCCCCTGCCAGGTAAGTATGAGTTGGACTAGGGCTCAGGAGGGCCCCTGCTTGGGCACACCCCCGTCAAGTGAAGGAGGTTGACCGGAGCCATGACAAGTGAACTCTCGGCAGGGGACGGGAAAAGAAAACTGCAGGGAGGCTGCATCTCTTCACGTTGACATGGGAAGGCGGAAGGGTGACTGTTCCTGAAGCACCCCCAAACTATGCGCACAACTAGTGCAAATCCTTCCCAGGGCACACTGCAGCAGATGAATTTGCATACCGTCATGTCATAAAAGCAGTCGGGCACAGTTACAGTAGCTGCAACCCTCATCTCTATATGAAAAGCAACAGGCAGTGCACCGTCCTATGTCTCAATGGGTTCTTAAATTGGAAAATAAAATATAAAAGGCAGCTTGAGATTTAACCCCCTCGCTGCTGAGGGTTTTCTCATCCTCGCACCGAGACCATTTTCCGACGTTAGCGCTCGTCCGAACGTCGTCGTCACGGATTTCTTTTTATTTATTTTTTCTTTCTTTCTTATCCCCCCTGCGGCACTCACACAAATTATACCTTGGTTTTTGTTTGTTTGTTTTTTCTTTCAAAAGACTTTGTAGTCTCAAAAAAGCCATTAGTCTTTTTACTGATTTGAACACGTCAAAAGTTGTTTCACCCAAATGGCCCAAAAAGCGTATTTCTCAAGCAAGTGAACCAAAAGCAAATGTGATTTTTTTTCTTTTGTCCCCCGTCTTATAAGCACCATAGACAAATACTTTGTGTTTTGCCACCAATCCACCTGCCCAAAATCTGCACGCAAACCAAAAATGCTCTCTTTCTTCTAGTTTTCGCCGCCTCAATTTAAACGCTTACTATGTGTAGGAAGACTACGGCAGCCCAGCGAGGCCTACTATTTTACAAAGTAGACAAGCTACTGCATGAAATGAGGGAGCAAAGTTTTTTTTCTCTCTCCCCCTCATATCTGACACAATCTGGGGGCCTACTTTACAAAGCAAGTGAAACCGTGTGGGTCCTGCAGCGCCCTGTATTGGTTGTATATGCGAAGCACAGTACAAGGCCGGAAAAAGCAAGGAAGCATGCAGCCAGCGCACAGGAGAAGAGATGAGAAGAGAGCGCTGAGTGAAAGATAGAAGCGCACCTTAACGGGCACAGGGGTCAAGTGGAGGGAGAGTTGAAATGAAGAAAAGGATGGAAACAGCAAAGGAAGAGACAGCACCAGCAGCACACAAAAAGATCTGACTTTTACCAGAGATGATCAGGGGAAAGCGCGAACGCAGTCCCCCACTACCACAAATTATGCAGTTGAGTTTCCCGCATTTGGGGAAATCGCAGGGGTCAGCACACCCGGAGTGCAATGGATGAGCCTCGCCCTGGGAGAACCACCTTCGTGATCAAGGTATCTCCCCTGCCAGGTAAGTATGAGTTGGACTAGGGCTCAGGAGGGCCCCTGCTTGGGCACACCCCCGTCAAGTGAAGGAGGTTGACCGGAGCCATGACAAGTGAACTCTCGGCAGGGGACGGGAAAAGAAAACTGCAGGGAGGCTGCATCTCTTCACGTTGACATGGGAAGGCGGAAGGGTGACTGTTCCTGAAGCACCCCCAAACTATGCGCACAACTAGTGCAAATCCTTCCCAGGGCACACTGCAGCAGATGAATTTGCATACCGTCATGTCATAAAAGCAGTCGGGCACAGTTACAGTAGCTGCAACCCTCATCTCCATATGAAAAGCAACAGGCAGTGCACCGTCCTATGTCTCAATGGGTTCTTAAATTGGAAAATAAAATATAAAAGGCAGCTTGAGATTTAACCCCCTCGCTGCTGAGGGTTTTCTCATCCTCGCACCGAGACCATTTTCCGACGTTAGCGCTCGTCCGAACGTCGTCGTCACGGATTTCTTTTTATTTATTTTTTCTTTCTTTCTTATCCCCCCTGCGGCACTCACACAAATTATACCTTGGTTTTTGCTTGTTTTTTTTTTCTTTCAAAAGACTTTGTAGTCTCAAAAAAGCCATTAGTCTTTTTACTGATTTGAACACGTCAAAAGTTGTTTCACCCAAATGGCCCAAAAAGCGTATTTCTCAAGCAAGTGAACCAAAAGCAAATGTGATTTTTTTTCTTTTGTCCCCCGTCTTATAAGCACCATAGACAAATACTTTGTGTTTTGCCACCAATCCACCTGCCCAAAATCTGCACGCAAACCAAAAATGCTCTCTTTATTCTAGTTTTCGCCGCCTCAATTTAAACGCTTACTATGTGTAGGAAGACTACGGCAGCCCAGCGAGGCCTACCATTTTACAAAGTAGACAAGCTACTGCATGAAATGAGGGAGCAAAGTTTTTTTTCTCTCTCCCCCTCATATCTGTCTGACACAATCTGGGGGCCTACTTTACAAAGCAAGTGAAACCGTGTGGGTCCTGCAGCGCCCTGTATTGGTTGTTTATGCAAAGCACAGTACAAGGCCGGAAAAAGCAAGGAAGCATGCAGCCAGCGCACAGGAGAAAAGATGAGAAGAGAGCGCTGAGTGAAAGATAGAAGCGCACCTTAACGGGCACAGGGGTCCAGTGGAGGGAGGGTTGAAATGAAGAAAAGGATGGAAACAGCAAAGGAAGAGACAGCACCAGCAGCACACAAAAAGATCTGACTTTTACCAGAGATGATCAGGGGAAAGCGCGAACGCAGTCCCCCACTACCACAAATTATGCAGTCGAGTTTCCCGCATTTGGGGAAATCGCAGGGGTCAGCACACCCGGAGTGCAATGGATGAGCCTCGCCCTGGGAGAACCACCTTCGTGATCATGGTATCTCCCCTGCCAGGTAAGTATGAGTTGGACTAGGGCTCAGGAGGGCCCCTGCTTGGGCACACCCCCGTCAAGTGAAGGAGGTTGACCGGAGCCATGACAAGTGAACTCTCGGCAGGGGACGGGAAAAGAAAACTGCAGGGAGGCTGCATCTCTTCACGTTGACATGGGAAGGCGGAAGGGTGACTGTTCCTGAAGCACCCCCAAACTATGCGCACAACTAGTGCAAATCCTTCCCAGGGCACACTGCAGCAGATGAATTTGCATACCGTCATGTCATAAAAGCAGTCGGGCACAGTTACAGTAGCTGCAACCCTCATCTCCATATGAAAAGCAACAGGCAGTGCACCGTCCTATGTCTCAATGGGTTCTTAAATTGGAAAATAAAATATAAAAGGCAGCTTGAGATTTAACCCCCTCGCTGCTGAGGGTTTTCTCATCCTCGCACCGAGACCATTTTCCGACGTTAGCGCTCGTCCGAACGTCGTCGTCACGGATTTCTTTTTATTTATTTTTTCTTTCTTTCTTATCCCCCCTGCGGCACTCACACAAATTATACCTTGGTTTTTGTTTGTTTGTTTTTTCTTTCAAAAGACTTTGTAGTCTCAAAAAAGCCATTAGTCTTTTTACTGATTTGAACACGTCAAAAGTTGTTTCACCCAAATGGCCCAAAAAGCGTATTTCTCAAGCAAGTGAACCAAAAGCAAATGTGATTTTTTTTCTTTTGTCCCCCGTCTTATAAGCACCATAGACAAATACTTTGTGTTTTGCCACCAATCCACCTGCCCAAAATCTGCACGCAAACCAAAAATGCTCTCTTTCTTCTAGTTTTCGCCGCCTCAATTTAAACGCTTACTATGTGTAGGAAGACTACGGCAGCCCAGCGAGGCCTACCATTTTACAAAGTAGACAAGCTACTGCATGAAATGAGGGAGCAAAGTTTTTTTTCTCTCTCCCCCTCATATCTGACACAATCTGGGGGCCTACTTTACAAAGCAAGTGAAACCGTGTGGGTCCTGCAGCGCCCTGTATTGGTTGTATATGCGAAGCACAGTACAAGGCCGGAAAAAGCAAGGAAGCATGCAGCCAGCGCACAGGAGAAGAGATGAGAAGAGAGCGCTGAGTGAAAGATAGAAGCGCACCTTAACGGGCACAGGGGTCCAGTGGAGGGAGGGTTGAAATGAAGAAAAGGATGGAAACAGCAAAGGAAGAGACAGCACCAGCAGCACACAAAAAGATCTGACTTTTACCAGAGATGATGAGGGGAAAGCGCGAACGCAGTCCCCCACTACCACAAATTATGCAGTCGAGTTTCCCGCATTTGGGGAAATCGCAGGGGTCAGCACACCCGGAGTGCAATGGATGAGCCTCGGCCTGGGAGAACCACCTTCGTGATCATGGTATCTCCCCTGCCAGATAAGTATGAGTTGGACTAGGGCTCAGGAGGGCCCCTGCTTGGGCACACCCCCGTCAAGTGAAGGAGGTTGACCGGAGCCATGACAAGTGAACTCTCGGCAGGGGACGGGAAAAGAAAACTGCAGGGAGGCTGCATCTCTTCACGTTGACATGGGAAGGCGGAAGGGTGACTGTTCCTGAAGCACCCCCAAACTATGCGCACAACTAGTGCAAATCCTTCCCAGGGCACACTGCAGCAGATGAATTTGCATACCGTCATGTCATAAAAGCAGTCGGGCACAGTTACAGTAGCTGCAACCCTCATCTCTATATGAAAAGCAACAGGCAGTGCACCGTCCTATGTCTCAATGGGTTCTTAAATTGGAAAATAAAATATAAAAGGCAGCTTGAGATTTAACCCCCTCGCTGCTGAGGGTTTTCTCATCCTCGCACCGAGACCATTTTCCGACGTTAGCGCTCGTCCGAACGTCGTCGTCACGGATTTCTTTTTATTTATTTTTTCTTTCTTTCTTATCCCCCCTGCGGCACTCACACAAATTATACCTTGGTTTTTGTTTGTTTGTTTTTTCTTTCAAAAGACTTTGTAGTCTCAAAAAAGCCATTAGTCTTTTTACTGATTTGAACACGTCAAAAGTTGTTTCACCCAAATGGCCCAAAAAGCGTATTTCTCAAGCAAGTGAACCAAAAGCAAATGTGATTTTTTTTCTTTTGTCCCCCGTCTTATAAGCACCATAGACAAATACTTTGTGTTTTGCCACCAATCCACCTGCCCAAAATCTGCACGCAAACCAAAAATGCTCTCTTTCTTCTAGTTTTCGCCGCCTCAATTTAAACGCTTACTATGTGTAGGAAGACTACGGCAGCCCAGCGAGGCCTACCATTTTACAAAGTAGACAAGCTACTGCATGAAATGAGGGAGCAAAGTTTTTTTTCTCTCTCCCCCTCATATCTGACACAATCTGGGGGCCTACTTTACAAAGCAAGTGAAACCGTGTGGGTCCTGCAGCGCCCTGTATTGGTTGTATATGCGAAGCACAGTACAAGGCCGGAAAAAGCAAGGAAGCATGCAGCCAGCGCACAGGAGAAGAGATGAGAAGAGAGCGCTGAGTGAAAGATAGAAGCGCACCTTAACGGGCACAGGGGTCCAGTGGAGGGAGGGTTGAAATGAAGAAAAGGATGGAAACAGCAAAGGAAGAGACAGCACCAGCAGCACACAAAAAGATCTGACTTTTACCAGAGATGATCAGGGGAAAGCGCGAACGCAGTCCCCCACTACCACAAATTATGCAGTCGAGTTTCCCGCATTTGGGGAAATCGCAGGGGTCAGCACACCCGGAGTGCAATGGATGAGCCTCGCCCTGGGAGAACCACCTTCGTGATCATGGTATCTCCCCTGCCAGGTAAGTATGAGTTGGACTAGGGCTCAGGAGGGCCCCTGCTTGGGCACACCCCCGTCAAGTGAAGGAGGTTGACCGGAGCCATGACAAGTGAACTCTCGGCAGGGGACGGGAAAAGAAAACTGCAGGGAGGCTGCATCTCTTCACGTTGACATGGGAAGGCGGAAGGGTGACTGTTCCTGAAGCACCCCCAAACTATGCGCACAACTAGTGCAAATCCTTCCCAGGGCACACTGCAGCAGATGAATTTGCATACCGTCATGTCATAAAAGCAGTCGGGCACAGTTACAGTAGCTGCAACCCTCATCTCCATATGAAAAGCAACAGGCAGTGCACCGTCCTATGTCTCAATGGGTTCTTAAATTGGAAAATAAAATATAAAAGGCAGCTTGAGATTTAACCCCCTCGCTGCTGAGGGTTTTCTCATCCTCGCACCGAGCGAGACCATTTTCCGACGTTAGCGCTCGTCCGAACGTCGTCGTCACGGATTTCTTTTTATTTATTTTTTCTTTCTTTCTTATCCCCCCTGCGGCACTCACACAAATTATACCTTGGTTTTTGTTTGTTTGTTTTTTCTTTCAAAAGACTTTGTAGTCTCAAAAAAGCCATTAGTCTTTTTACTGATTTGAACACGTCAAAAGTTGTTTCACCCAAATGGCCCAAAAAGCGTATTTCTCAAGCAAGTGAACCAAAAGCAAATGTGATTTTTTTTCTTTTGTCCCCCGTCTTATAAGCACCATAGACAAATACTTTGTGTTTTGCCACCAATCCACCTGCCCAAAATCTGCACGCAAACCAAAAATGCTCTCTTTCTTCTAGTTTTCGCCGCCTCAATTTAAACGCTTACTATGTGTAGGAAGACTACGGCAGCCCAGCGAGGCCTACCATTTTACAAAGTAGACAAGCTACTGCATGAAATGAGGGAGCAAAGTTTTTTTTCTCTCTCCCCCTCATATCTGACACAATCTGGGGGCCTACTTTACAAAGCAAGTGAAACCGTGTGGGTCCTGCAGCGCCCTGTATTGGTTGTATATGCGAAGCACAGTACAAGGCCGGAAAAAGCAAGGAAGCATGCAGCCAGCGCACAGGAGAAGAGATGAGAAGAGAGCGCTGAGTGAAAGATAGAAGCGCACCTTAACGGGCACAGGGGTCCAGTGGAGGGAGGGTTGAAATGAAGAAAAGGATGGAAACAGCAAAGGAAGAGACAGCACCAGCAGCACACAAAAAGATCTGACTTTTACCAGAGATGATGAGGGGAAAGCGCGAACACAGTCCCCCACTACCACAAATTATGCAGTCGAGTTTCCCGCATTTGGGGAAATCGCAGGGGTCAGCACACCCGGAGTGCAATGGATGAGCCTCGCCCTGGGAGAACCACCTTCGTGATCATGGTATCTCCCCTGCCAGGTAAGTATGAGTTGGACTAGGGCTCAGGAGGGCCCCTGCTTGGGCACACCCCCGTCAAGTGAAGGAGGTTGACCGGAGCCATGACAAGTGAACTCTCGGCAGGGGACGGGAAAAGAAAACTGCAGGGAGGCTGCATCTCTTCACGTTGACATGGGAAGGCGGAAGGGTGACTGTTCCTGAAGCACCCCCAAACTATGCGCACAACTAGTGCAAATCCTTCCCAGGGCACACTGCAGCAGATGAATTTGCATACCGCATGTCATAAAAGCAGTCGGGCACAGTTACAGTAGCTGCAACCCTCATCTCCATATGAAAAGCAACAGGCAGTGCACCGTCCTATGTCTCAATGGGTTCTTAAATTGGAAAGTAAAATATAAAAGGCAGCTTGAGATTTAACCCCCTCGCTGCTGAGGGTTTTCTCATCCTCGCACCGAGACCATTTTCCGACGTTAGCGCTCGTCCGAACGTCGTCGTCACGGATTTCTTTTTATTTATTTTTTCTTTCTTTCTTATCCCCCCTGCGGCACTCACACAAATTATACCTTGGTTTTTGTTTGTTTTTTTTTTCTTTAAAAGACTTTGTAGTCTCAAAAAAGCCATTAGTCTTTTTACTGATTTGAACACGTCAAAAGTTGTTTCACCCAAATGGCCCAAAAAGCGTATTTCTCAAGCAAGTGAACCAAAAGCAAATGTGATTTTTTTTCTTTTGTCCCCCGTCTTATAAGCACCATAGACAAATACTTTGTGTTTTGCCACCAATCCACCTGCCCAAAATCTGCACGCAAACCAAAAATGCTCTCTTTCTTCTAGTTTTCGCCGCCTCAATTTAAACGCATACTATGTGTAGGAAGACTACGGCAGCCCAGCGAGGCCTACCATTTTACAAAGTAGACAAGCTACTGCATGAAATGAGGGAGCAAAGTTTTTTTTCTCTCTCCCCCTCATATCTGACACAATCTGGGGGCCTACTTTACAAAGCAAGTGAAACCGTGTGGGTCCTGCAGCGCCCTGTATTGGTTGTATATGCGAAGCACAGTACAAGGCCGGAAAAAGCAAGGAAGCATGCAGCCAGCGCACAGGAGAAGAGATGAGAAGAGAGCGCTGAGTGAAAGATAGAAGCGCACCTTAACGGGCACAGGGGTCCAGTGGAGGGAGGGTTGAAATGAAGAAAAGGATGGAAACAGCAAAGGAAGAGACAGCACCAGCAGCACACAAAAAGATCTGACTTTTACCAGAGATGATGAGGGGAAAGCGCGAACACAGTCCCCCACTACCACAAATTATGCAGTCGAGTTTCCCGCATTTGGGGAAATCGCAGGGGTCAGCACACCCGGAGTGCAATGGATGAGCCTCGCCCTGGGAGAACCACCTTCGTGATCATGGTATCTCCCCTGCCAGGTAAGTATGAGTTGGACTAGGGCTCAGGAGGGCCCCTGCTTGGGCACACCCCCGTCAAGTGAAGGAGGTTGACCGGAGCCATGACAAGTGAACTCTCGGCAGGGGACGGGAAAAGAAAACTGCAGGGAGGCTGCATCTCTTCACGTTGACATGGGAAGGCGGAAGGGTGACTGTTCCTGAAGCACCCCCAAACTATGCGCACAACTAGTGCAAATCCTTCCCAGGGCACACTGCAGCAGATGAATTTGCATACCGTCATGTCATAAAAGCAGTCGGGCACAGTTACAGTAGCTGCAACCCTCATCTCCATATGAAAAGCAACAGGCAGTGCACCGTCCTATGTCTCAATGGGTTCTTAAATTGGAAAATAAAATATAAAAGGCAGCTTGAGATTTAACCCCCTCGCTGCTGAGGGTTTTCTCATCCTCGCACCGAGCGAGACCATTTTCCGACGTTAGCGCTCGTCCGAACGTCGTCGTCACGGATTTCTTTTTATTTATTTTTTCTTTCTTTCTTATCCCCCCTGCGGCACTCACACAAATTATACCTTGGTTTTTGTTTGTTTGTTTTTTCTTTCAAAAGACTTTGTAGTCTCAAAAAAGCCATTAGTCTTTTTACTGATTTGAACACGTCAAAAGTTGTTTCACCCAAATGGCCCAAAAAGCGTATTTCTCAAGCAAGTGAACCAAAAGCAAATGTGATTTTTTTTCTTTTGTCCCCCGTCTTATAAGCACCATAGACAAATACTTTGTGTTTTGCCACCAATCCACCTGCCCAAAATCTGCACGCAAACCAAAAATGCTCTCTTTCTTCTAGTTTTCGCCGCCTCAATTTAAACGCTTACTATGTGTAGGAAGACTACGGCAGCCCAGCGAGGCCTACCATTTTACAAAGTAGACAAGCTACTGCATGAAATGAGGGAGCAAAGTTTTTTTTCTCTCTCCCCCTCATATCTGACACAATCTGGGGGCCTACTTTACAAAGCAAGTGAAACCGTGTGGGTCCTGCAGCGCCCTGTATTGGTTGTATATGCGAAGCACAGTACAAGGCCGGAAAAAGCAAGGAAGCATGCAGCCAGCGCACAGGAGAAGAGATGAGAAGAGAGCGCTGAGTGAAAGATAGAAGCGCACCTTAACGGGCACAGGGGTCCAGTGGAGGGAGGGTTGAAATGAAGAAAAGGATGGAAACAGCAAAGGAAGAGACAGCACCACCAGCACACAAAAAGATCTGACTTTTACCAGAGATGATCAGGGGAAAGCGCAAACGCAGTCCCCCACTACCACAAATTATGCAGTCGAGTTTCCCGCATTTGGGGAAATCGCAGGGGTCAGCACACCCGGAGTGCAATGGACGAGCCTCGCCCTGGGAAACCCACCTTCGTGATCATGGTATCTCCCCTGCCAGGTAAGTATGAGTTGGACTAGGGCTCAGGAGGGCCCCTGCTTGGGCACACCCCCGTCAAGTGAAGGAGGTTGACCGGAGCCATGACAAGTGAACTCTCGGCAGGGGACGGGAAAAGAAAACTGCAGGGAGGCTGCATCTCTTCACGTTGACATGGGAAGGCGGAAGGGTGACTGTTCCTGAAGCACCCCCAAACTATGCGCACAACTAGTGCAAATCCTTCCCAGGGCACACTGCAGCAGATGAATTTGCATACCGTCATGTCATAAAAGCAGTCGGGCACAGTTACAGTAGCTGCAACCCTCATCTCCATATGAAAAGCAACAGGCAGTGCACCGTCCTATGTCTCAATGGGTTCTTAAATTGGAAAATAAAATATAAAAGGCAGCTTGAGATTTAACCCCCTCGCTGCTGAGGGTTTTCTCATCCTCGCACCGAGACCATTTTCCGACGTTAGCGCTCGTCCGAACGTTGTCGTCACGGATTTATTTTTATTTATTTTTTCTTTCTTTCTTATCCCCCCTGCGGCACTCACACAAATTATACCTTGGTTTTTGTTTGTTTGTTTTTTCTTTCAAAAGACTTTGTAGTCTCAAAAAAGCCATTAGTCTTTTTACTGATTTGAACACGTCAAAAGTTGTTTCACCCAAATGGCCCAAAAAGCGTATTTCTCAAGCAAGTGAACCAAAAGCAAATGTGATTTTTTTTCTTTTGTCCCCCGTCTTATAAGCACCATAGACAAATACTTTGTGTTTTGCCACCAATCCACCTGCCCAAAATCTGCACGCAAACCAAAAATGCTCTCTTTCTTCTAGTTTTCGCCGCCTCAATTTAAACGTTTACTATGTGTAGGAAGACTACGGCAGCCCAGCGAGGCCTACCATTTTACAAAGTAGACAAGCTACTGCATGAAATGAGGGAGCAAAGTTTTTTTTGTCTCTCCCCCTCATATCTGACACAATCTGGGGGCCTACTTTACAAAGCAAATGAAACCGTGTGGGTCCTGCAGCGCCCTGTATTGGTTGTATATGCGAAGCACAGTACAAGGCCGGAAAAAGCAAGGAAGCATGCAGCCAGCGCACAGGAGAAGAGATGAGAAGAGAGCGCTGAGTGAAAGATAGAAGCGCACCTTAACGGGCACAGGGGTCCAGTGGAGGGAGGGTTGAAATGAAGAAAAGGATGGAAACAGCAAAGGAAGAGACAGCACCAGCAGCACACAAAAAGATCTGACTTTTACCAGAGATGATGAGGGGACAGCGCGAACGCAGTCCCCCACTACCACAAATTATGCAGTCAAGTTTCCCGCATTTGGGGAAATCGCAGGGGTCAGCACACCCGGAGTGCAATGGATGAGCCTCGCCCTGGGAGAACCACCTTCGTGATCATGGTATCTCCCCTGCCAGGTAAGTATAGGTTGGACTAGGGCTCAGGAGGGCCCCTGCTTGGGCACACCCCCGTCAAGTGAAGGAGGTTGACCGGAGCCATGACAAGTGAACTCTCGGCAGGGGACGGGAAAAGAAAACTGCAGGGAGGCTGCATCTCTTCACGTTGACATGGGAAGGCGGAAGGGTGACTGTTCCTGAAGCACCCCCAAACTATGCGCACAACTAGTGCAAATCCTTCCCAGGGCACACTGCAGCAGATGAATTTGCATACCGCATGTCATAAAAGCAGTCGGGCACAGTTACAGTAGCTGCAACCCTCATCTCCATATGAAAAGCAACAGGCAGTGCACCGTCCTATGTCTCAATGGGTTCTTAAATTGGAAAGTAAAATATAAAAGGCAGCTTGAGATTTAACCCCCTCGCTGCTGAGGGTTTTCTCATCCTCGCACCGAGACCATTTTCCGACGTTAGCGCTCGTCCAAACGTCGTCGTCACGGATTTCTTTTTATTTATTTTTTCTTTCTTTCTTATCCCCCCTGCGGCACTCACACAAATTATACCTTGGTTTTTGTTTGTTTTTTTTTTCTTTAAAAGACTTTGTAGTCTCAAAAAAGCCATTAGTCTTTTTACTGATTTGAACACGTCAAAAGTTGTTTCACCCAAATGGCCCAAAAAGCGTATTTCTCAAGCAAGTGAACCAAAAGCAAATGTGATTTTTTTTCTTTTGTCCCCCGTCTTATAAGCACCATAGACAAATACTTTGTGTTTTGCCACCAATCCACCTGCCCAAAATCTGCACGCAAACCAAAAATGCTCTCTTTCTTCTAGTTTTCGCCGCCTCAATTTAAACGCATACTATGTGTAGGAAGACTACGGCAGCCCAGCGAGGCCTACCATTTTACAAAGTAGACAAGCTACTGCATGAAATGAGGGAGCAAAGTTTTTTTTCTCTCTCCCCCTCATATCTGACACAATCTGGGGGCCTACTTTACAAAGCAAGTGAAACCGTGTGGGTCCTGCAGCGCCCTGTATTGGTTGTATATGCGAAGCACAGTACAAGGCCGGAAAAAGCAAGGAAGCATGCAGCCAGCGCACAGGAGAAGAGATGAGAAGAGAGCGCTGAGTGAAAGATAGAAGCGCACCTTAACGGGCACAGGGGTCCAGTGGAGGGAGGGTTGAAATGAAGAAAAGGATGGAAACAGCAAAGGAAGAGACAGCACCAGCAACACACAAAAAGATCTGACTTTTACCAGAGATGATCTGGGGAAAGCGCGAACGCAGTCCCCCACTACCACAAATTATGCAGTCGAGTTTCCCGCATTTGGGGAAATCGCAAGGGTCAGCACACCCGGAGTGCAATGGATGAGCCTCGCCCTGGGAGAACCACCTTCGTGATCATGGTATCTCCCCTGCCAGGTAAGTATAGGTTGGACTAGGGCTCAGGAGGGCCCCTGCTTGGGCACACCCCCGTCAAGTGAAGGAGGTTGACCGGAGCCATGACAAGTGAACTCTCGGCAGGGGACGGGAAAAGAAAACTGCAGGGAGGCTGCATCTCTTCACGTTGACATGGGAAGGCGGAAGGGTGACTGTTCCTGAAGCACCCCCAAACTATGCGCACAACTAGTGCAAATCCTTCCCAGGGCACACTGCAGCAGATGAATTTGCATACCGTCATGTCATAAAAGCAGTCGGGCACAGTTTACAGTAGCTGCAACCCTCATCTCCATATGAAAAGCAACAGGCAGTGCACCGTCCTATGTCTCAATGGGTTCTTAAATTGGAAAATAAAATATAAAAGGCAGCTTGAGATTTAACCCCCTCGCTGCTGAGGGTTTTCTCATCCTCGCACCGAGACCATTTTCCGACGTTAGCGCTCGTCCGAACGTCGTCGTCACGGATTTCTTTTTATTTATTTTTTCTTTCTTTCTTATCCCCCCTGCGGCACTCACACAAATTATACCTTGGTTTTTGTTTGTTTTTTTTTTCTTTCAAAAGACTTTGTAGTCTCAAAAAAGCCATTAGTCTTTTTACTGATTTGAACACGTCAAAAGTTGTTTCACCCAAATGGCCCAAAAAGCGTATTTCTCAAGCAAGTGAACCAAAAGCAAATGTGATTTTTTTTCTTTTGTCCCCCGTCTTATAAGCACCATAGACAAATACTTTGTGTTTTGCCACCAATCCACCTGCCCAAAATCTGCACGCAAACCAAAAATGCTCTCTTTCTTCTAGTTTTCGCCGCCTCAATTTAAACGCATACTATGTGTAGGAAGACTACGGCAGCCCAGCGAGGCCTACCATTTTACAAAGTAGACAAGCTACTGCATGAAATGAGGGAGCAAAGTTTTTTTTCTCTCTCCCCCTCATATCTGACACAATCTGGGGGCCTACTTTACAAAGCAAGTGAAACCGTGTGGGGCCTGCAGCGCCCTGTATTGGTTGTATATGTGAAGCACAGTACAAGGCCGGAAAAAGCAAGGAAGCATGCAGCCAGCGCACAGGAGAAGAGATGAGAAGAGAGCGCTGAGTGAAAGATAGAAGCGCACCTTAACGGGCACAGGGGTCCAGTGGAGGGAGGGTTGAAATGAAGAAAAGGATGGAAACAGCAAAGGAAGAGACAGCACCAGCAGCACACAAAAAGATCTGACTTTTACCAGAGATGATGAGGGGAAAGCACGAACGCAGTCCCCCACTACCACAAATTATGCAGTCGAGTTTCCCGCATTTGGGGAAATCGCAGGGGTCAGCACACCCGGAGTGCAATGGATGAGCCTCGCCCTGGGAGAACCACCTTCGTGATCATGGTATCTCCCCTGCCAGGTAAGTATGAGTTGGACTAGGGCTCAGGAGGGCCCCTGCTTGGGCACACCCCCGTCAAGTGAAGGAGGTTGACCGGAGCCATGACAAGTGAACTCTCGGCAGGGGACGGGAAAAGAAAACTGCAGGGAGGCTGCATCTCTTCACGTTGACATGGGAAGGCGGAAGGGTGACTGTTCCTGAAGCACCCCCAAACTATGCGCACAACTAGTGCAAATCCTTCCCAGGGCACACTGCAGCAGATGAATTTGCATACCGTCATGTCATAAAAGCAGTCGGGCACAGTTACAGTAGCTGCAACCCTCATCTCCATATGAAAAGCAACAGGCAGTGCACCGTCCTATGTCTCAATGGGTTCTTAAATTGGAAAATAAAATATAAAAGGCAGCTTGAGATTTAACCCCCTCGCTGCTGAGGGTTTTCTCATCCTCGCACCGAGACCATTTTCCGACGTTAGCGCTCGTCCGAACGTCGTCGTCACGGATTTCTTTTTATTTATTTTTTCTTTCTTTCTTATCCCCCCTGCGGCACTCACACAAATTATACCTTGGTTTTTGTTTGTTTGTTTTTTCTTTCAAAAGACTTTGTAGTCTCAAAAAAGCCATTAGTCTTTTTACTGATTTGAACACGTCAAAAGTTGTTTCACCCAAATGGCCCAAAAAGCGTATTTCTCAAGCAAGTGAACCAAAAGCAAATGTGATTTTTTTTCTTTTGTCTTATAAGCACCATAGACAAATACTTTGTGTTTTGCCACCAATCCACCTGCCCAAAATCTGCACGCAAACCAAAAATGCTCTCTTTCTTCTAGTTTTCGCCGCCTCAATTTAAACGCTTACTATGTGTAGGAAGACTACGGCAGCCCAGCGAGGCCTACCATTTTACAAAGTAGACAAGCTACTGCATGAAATGAGGGAGCAAAGTTTTTTTTGTCTCTCCCCCTCATATCTGACACAATCTGGGGGCCTACTTTACAAAGCAAATGAAACCGTGTGGGTCCTGCAGCGCCCTGTATTGGTTGTATATGCGAAGCACAGTACAAGGCCGGAAAAAGCAAGGAAGCATGCAGCCAGCGCACAGGAGAAGAGATGAGAAGAGAGCGCTGAGTGAAAGATAGAAGCGCACCTTAACGGGCACAGGGGTCCAGTGGAGGGAGGGTTGAAATGAAGAAAAGGATGGAAACAGCAAAGGAAGAGACAGCACCAGCAGCACACAAAAAGATCTGACTTTTACCAGAGATGATGAGGGGACAGCGCGAACGCAGTTCCCCACTACCACAAATTATGCAGTCAAGTTTCCCGCATTTGGGGAAATCGCAGGGGTCAGCACACCCGGAGTGCAATGGATGAGCCTCGCCCTGGGAGAACCACCTTCATGATCATGGTATCTCCCCTGCCAGGTAAGTATGAGTTGGACTAGGGCTCAGGAGGGCCCCTGCTTGGGCACACCCCCGTCAAGTGAAGGAGGTTGACCGGAGCCATGACAAGTGAACTCTCGGCAGGGGACGGGAAAAGAAAACTGCAGGGAGGCTGCATCTCTTCACGTTGACATGGGAAGGCGGAAGGGTGACTGTTCCTGAAGCACCCCCAAACTATGCGCACAACTAGTGCAAATCCTTCCCAGGGCACACTGCAGCAGATGAATTTGCATACCGTCATGTCATAAAAGCAGTCGGGCACAGTTTACAGTAGCTGCAACCCTCATCTCCATATGAAAAGCAACAGGCAGTGCACCGTCCTATGTCTCAATGGGTTCTTAAATTGGAAAATAAAATATAAAAGGCAGCTTGAGATTTAACCCCCTCGCTGCTGAGGGTTTTCTCATCCTCGCACCGAGACCATTTTCCGACGTTAGCGCTCGTCCGAACGTCGTCGTCACGGATTTCTTTTTATTTATTTTTTCTTTCTTTCTTATCCCCCCTGCGGCACTCACACAAATTATACCTTGGTTTTTGTTTGTTTTTTTTTTCTTTCAAAAGACTTTGTAGTCTCAAAAAAGCCATTAGTCTTTTTACTGATTTGAACACGTCAAAAGTTGTTTCACCCAAATGGCCCAAAAAGCGTATTTCTCAAGCAAGTGAACCAAAAGCAAATGTGATTTTTTTTCTTTTGTCCCCCGTCTTATAAGCACCATAGACAAATACTTTGTGTTTTGCCACCAATCCACCTGCCCAAAATCTGCACGCAAACCAAAAATGCTCTCTTTCTTCTAGTTTTCGCCGCCTCAATTTAAACGCATACTATGTGTAGGAAGACTACGGCAGCCCAGCGAGGCCTACCATTTTACAAAGTAGACAAGCTACTGCATGAAATGAGGGAGCAAAGTTTTTTTTCTCTCTCCCCCTCATATCTGACACAATCTGGGGGCCTACTTTACAAAGCAAGTGAAACCGTGTGGGTCCTGCAGCGCCCTGTATTGGTTGTATATGCGAAGCACAGTACAAGGCCGGAAAAAGCAAGGAAGCATGCAGCCAGCGCACAGGAGAAGAGATGAGAAGAGAGCGCTGAGTGAAAGATAGAAGCGCACCTTAACGGGCACAGGGGTCCAGTGGAGGGAGGGTTGAAATGAAGAAAAGGATGGAAACAGCAAAGGAAGAGACAGCACCAGCAGCACACAAAAAGATCTGACTTTTACCAGAGATGATGAGGGGAAAGCACGAACGCAGTCCCCCACTACCACAAATTATGCAGTCGAGTTTCCCGCATTTGGGGAAATCGCAGGGGTCAGCACACCCGGAGTGCAATGGATGAGCCTCGCCCTGGGAGAACCACCTTCGTGATCATGGTATCTCCCCTGCCAGGTAAGTATGAGTTGGACTAGGGCTCAGGAGGGCCCCTGCTTGGGCACACCCCCGTCAAGTGAAGGAGGTTGACCGGAGCCATGACAAGTGAACTCTCGGCAGGGGACGGGAAAAGAAAACTGCAGGGAGGCTGCATCTCTTCACGTTGACATGGGAAGGCGGAAGGGTGACTGTTCCTGAAGCACCCCCAAACTATGCGCACAACTAGTGCAAATCCTTCCCAGGGCACACTGCAGCAGATGAATTTGCATACCGTCATGTCATAAAAGCAGTCGGGCACAGTTACAGTAGCTGCAACCCTCATCTCCATATGAAAAGCAACAGGCAGTGCACCGTCCTATGTCTCAATGGGTTCTTAAATTGGAAAATAAAATATAAAAGGCAGCTTGAGATTTAACCCCCTCGCTGCTGAGGGTTTTCTCATCCTCGCACCGAGACCATTTTCCGACGTTAGCGCTCGTCCGAACGTTGTCGTCACGGATTTATTTTTATTTATTTTTTCTTTCTTTCTTATCCCCCCTGCGGCACTCACACAAATTATACCTTGGTTTTTGTTTGTTTGTTTTTTCTTTCAAAAGACTTTGTAGTCTCAAAAAAGCCATTAGTCTTTTTACTGATTTGAACACGTCAAAAGTTGTTTCACCCAAATGGCCCAAAAAGCGTATTTCTCAAGCAAGTGAACCAAAAGCAAATGTGATTTTTTTTCTTTTGTCCCCCGTCTTATAAGCACCATAGACAAATACTTTGTGTTTTGCCACCAATCCACCTGCCCAAAATCTGCACGCAAACCAAAAATGCTCTCTTTCTTCTAGTTTTCGCCGCCTCAATTTAAACGCTTACTATGTGTAGGAAGACTACGGCAGCCCAGCGAGGCCTACCATTTTACAAAGTAGACAAGCTACTGCATGAAATGAGGGAGCAAAGTTTTTTTTGTCTCTCCCCCTCATATCTGACACAATCTGGGGGCCTACTTTACAAAGCAAATGAAACCGTGTGGGTCCTGCAGCGCCCTGTATTGGTTGTATATGCGAAGCACAGTACAAGGCCGGAAAAAGCAAGGAAGCATGCAGCCAGCGCACAGGAGAAGAGATGAGAAGAGAGCGCTGAGTGAAAGATAGAAGCGCACCTTAACGGGCACAGGGGTCCAGTGGAGGGAGGGTTGAAATGAAGAAAAGGATGGAAACAGCAAAGGAAGAGACAGCACCAGCAGCACACAAAAAGATCTGACTTTTACCAGAGATGATGAGGGGACAGCGCGAACGCAGTCCCCCACTACCACAAATTATGCAGTCAAGTTTCCCGCATTTGGGGAAATCGCAGGGGTCAGCACACCC